>NC_059133.1:45082231-45383367 GCF_020740605.2 Lemur catta | reverse complement strand
CAGGATATGGGATACATGGATCTTCAATGACTTTTACAAATATTTATGTGATGGGCTCTTTTCTAGAAGCTAAGAACAAACAAGCCAAAGTCTCTGCCCTTGAGTGGCTAATATTTTCATGTGGAAAAGGCTGAGGATAATGAATAAAGGGAATGAATAAAAGACTTCATTAGTCTCTTGACCAGCTTTCCAATATGCAGCTCAACGGAGGGTGGTTATTCATTTGTGCAGGAGTGGTACTGGCTCGAGTGTGCATCCCAGTTCCCTGAACAAGGGCATGATCCACGAGGTACATAATGTCCCTGAGTATGTCATTCTTTACCTAAAGGTAGGAGGGAGCCAGTTTTAAATCCACTGGAACACAAAAATCTCCTTTACCTAAGGGATTCAATATGAATATGGGGAGTGTGGCTAGAGCTCTGGACAGAGCTGGAGTGGAAGTGCATGATGCCAGAGGGCAAATGTCATCCTTGTGTCTGAGAGGTGTAATGCACGCCCAGCATAAAAGATCAGGATTCAAAGTAACAATGAAGAATAGGGTGCCCAGTAGAGGTTTTAAATGAGGGAAGGTGACAGTAAAGATTTGTGCATTGGAATTAATACACTGGGATACATTCTGGATGAATTCCAGAGACAAAAGCAAATAGCCAAGTCTGGCTTTTATAAGCTTTTAGAACATTCTTATTTGAGCAGTGAGGAGGCCAGAATAAAGCAAATATTCTCTGACACACATACTAGGAATAGAAGCAAGCAGAATAAGGTAGCAGAAAATAAAACAGGATTTAATTACCTCACTGAGAAATAAAATGAATGGACATTTACTGAACAATTAATATATGCCTGAACTGTACTAAGTGCTTTAGCTCATTTAATCTTCCTAATAATATAGAAGCTTAGAACTACCATATTATCTGTTTTAGGGTAACACCAGCTACTGTGAAAATAGATTTAACAATGGAAATTGGCTTAAATACAATAGAAGTTTACTTCTCACTCATGTATAAATACAAGGCAAGGTTCCTGATCAGCAGGTAACTCTTCCTATCCTTTGGTCCCATCACCCTCTTAAGCCCTTATAATTATTTTCTGTATCTAGCAATAGAAGGGAAAAGAAGGTGCATACACTTCTTACAAGCCCTGGCCCAGAAAAGACACATGTGATTTTCACAAACATTCCTTTGGTGAGAACTAGTCATTTAGTCACATCTTGATGTAAGAGGGGTGGAGGTGGGGAAATGTTGGGCCTTCCCAGGGACATCTGTGTACTCTGGGAGGGGGAGCACAGCCTCCTGTGTTCAGCTAGCACTCTGCACAGTCTGCCCTCCAGAACTAAATGTCTGTGCTCATCTTCTCTGTACACAAAGGACACACTTCCTCCTCCCTAAGGGAATTAAGCATAAATACCATCCACTTTAACCAGCTCCAACTTCATGATCTCCTGGTGATACAGCATCCTCTTCACCCAGTCTAAACGGTCTTCTTTTAGTCTGCAACCAATTAACTGAAAAAGGAAACACAGAATGGTAGAGCAGAGAGAGGCCTCATCTGGATAAAGAAAGAATGGGAAACACCCAGCAGTCATGAACTCCTGCTAGGGAGGCACCGTCAAGAACCCAAACCTTGGGAATGCAGGAAGTGCCTTAATCAGACCCTGGTTCTGCTTTCCAGGAAGAACTCCTTTGTTCACCTTTGCCTCTCTCTCCCAGAGGTCCTTCTCTGTTTCCTTCCACGGCCACATCTGAAATGACTGTCGGGGAGTACGCTATCCCTGGGAGCTGTCCAGCTTTCATAGCTCTCTTCCTGTTCATGCAATTTGGGGCCCTGATGTTTTTTAAAAAGCTCAAGTAGTCACAGGTTTAGGGCCAAGGGGCTCATTCTCTTTACATATTAGTCAGCTATTGCTAAGTTTGCTGTGGTAATAAACATTACACCAATAAAGGTTTATTTCTTGCTCACATTAAATGCCAGCTGTGGTTTGGCAGCCCTTTATTCTGTGACTTCTTCAATCTTGGGTCCAGACTAAAAGATCAGCTCCTTTTAGAGTTAGCAGAGCCTTATAATGGCTCCTAAGGCATATGACAGGACACGATGGCATTTATTACTTCTCACATTCCATTGGCCAACGTCTGATGTCAATGGAACAAGGAAGTATATTCCTTCCTCAAGGAGATATTGCAAATCTTAAGGCAGTGGGCAGAGTTATATAGTCTTTTTACAGGGAGAGACAATACAGTCTACCTTTGGCAATACAGATCCCTCAGAAAGGCATAAGAATAGAGAAAAGTGAGGGAAGAAGTGGGTCATTATATGGAATATGACAGTGCAGGCACGTAAACTTAAAAAAGAAGAAAGCAGCATTATTCATAGCATCTGGTATTGTGCTTATTTTGCAAGTAAGTATATTGTTCAGATACTAAGTAGGAATAATTCATTAATAATAAGTATGCTATGAAGTATTCATTAGTTTAATAATTGGATTAAATACCCTTACGCAGATTTTTTAAATGCCACAAAACTGAACAATTTACAAAGTTGATGCTTCATGAATATTTTTCTAGGATCATTATTCACTATAAGAGTTTTGATTCTGCAGGAAAGCTTTTTATCCTAAACTAGGAAACAAAATCATACTTAGAACAGACATTTTGTCTTATATTAGCATAGCCAATGTCAAACTATAAAAATTGATTATATATAGGCCCTGACCTGAGGGTGCATCGTTATAAATTAAACCCTACATTTGCAATGTTGTTCCAGTAAACAACATCATGTATTACATTAAATTAGTGCTGTTAATTTGAATTTTAATAGTTTTGCAGTTTGTTAGCATTTAATTTATAAATTTACTTTTGCTTTTTAGTTGGATAGAAGCTGTGAGCACATATTTCTTTTACATTCAAATAAAATATGTGCATATTTATTTTACACTGTAATAAAATAATGTAAGACAACATGGGGGGAGCAGGATCACTGTGAGAATGTCTTTCCCTTTAAAATGAAAATGCATATTACTCAAGTTGTAGAAATACCGCATATAAAAACCATTACTCTCAGGAGCTCAGAACTCCCAGTCTTTGAATTAGCACAGACTGTGAATGAAGGTTTGATGTGCTTGAGACTTGAGGCAAATTGGGCAAAATCAGGAAAATGTATTGAGTTTTCGATGATACTAAATAATACTACATTTAAACGAATGTCTATTAATTTTGGAGGACTAACATTGTCCTTATAAAATGTTGGTGATAACATGTGCATGGTAGGTTTATTTAATACTTTTACTCGACAAGAATTTTATTATAAAATTTTTCTAGTTCATGACATTCCAAAGCTATAAGCTCCTAATTGTCTTGGTCCTCTGCAGCCTACTGAAATCCCTAGTTCTTCGTCTCTGGTATTCCGGCACTGGGACCACTCACTCATTTCAGAACTTGTCATCTCAGGTGGCTGCCTCAGCCACACAGGAGCTTGTAAGCCAATAATCACAAAATACTGGACTCCTTCTTATTTATAATTGGAACTCATTAGTTAATAGAAACAAAGTAGGCTAAAACAGGGAATCTTCAAATATGATACACACATATCATAATTAATTTTTCCTACTTAATAAAAATGAATGTATATTTTTCCATTGATATTTTGATGTGCAGTCACCAAAGTATGGGCCCACCATGACTTGGAGTATAAATCACATTCAATTTCAAATTCTTCAAAGCAGAGCAGAAATTTAAGGCACGTGCCTTCAATCTGAGTACAGAACCCTGTCTGGTTTCTTTGCTCGGTTTTTTACAGTTGTGTCACATGTCTGTTACAACAGGATTTTTTGGTGGCATGGCTTTATTAGTAGTTTCCAAATAATTTAATCTGTTTCATAGAAATGGCTCCTTTTGCATCTATATTTATTAGTTTTTATAATATTTAAAATACATAATTGCCATAGGAAGTACAGTTGGATTAAAGGAGTTTGGGAACCAGCCCATCGGACTCTTGCTAAGCAAACAGCTCAACTGGTATGAGTGGTGTGAAGACATATCCAAGAGTAGAATCCTTCAGCAGTCAGTGCCAAGAGCATTAGTCAGCATGTTTTACAGAAGGAATGAAGAGCATCATCTATTTTGGCAACATAGTTAAATGGATGTCAGTTTAAAAAAATAGCAAAAAACAAACTTCTTTACAACATAATGAAAGTGAAAAACATTTAAGTACAAAGTGCCATGGACCCTAAAGGAGGGAGTAACTAACTGCCTATGATTCTAGATCTCTTCAACCCTTTATTAAACAATAGCAGAAACAAAAAATAATTTTTAAAACATTTACTTTAACATCTTCAGTAATTAAAATATTAGAAGGTTATTCCAACACAAAAGGTTAACCCGGGTTTATATTTTTCTCTTAAGTTTGGGAATAACCATACTATGTGTGTTCTTGTTGTTTTGAATGATTGGTAATTGATATGTCAATTGCTGTTTTAATGATCTGATGTCCTGAACTCTGAAAAACTGGAATTACCAGCAAAAGGTTTTTATCCTCACAGAAAGGGCAAATTGTGTGCTCTAACCACAGAGGGCTGATTGTGAATGGTTTCTCATGCTGACATATCTCGATACCATTCTTCCATTTGTCTGTTCTCATCACCATATTCTCACTTCCTGGCTCCAGTCCTTGCTGGTCTCAGCCCTTTACCAGAACACCTAGAGCACTGTGACATTTGATGATACCCTGTCTTGGATCATACCCAATCACGTTTATGTCTTGACCCTCTAAAATAGACTACAAATCTCTTGACAAAGGACTGCATCTCCTTTGGACTATGCCTTTTCTCTGTTCATGGTATCTCTATATCACAGGCACAAATAATTGCTTGTCGAATTGAAAAAAACCAGCAATCTGCCAGAAGAAAAGTGTAGGAATATTTAATAAATTGACTAGACTTTTCTAGTCTAGTCAATTAGAAATTAGAAATCTAGAAATTATTACATTTTTATTCTATAGTAAAGTATAGGTATAGTAGGTATAGCTCTTCACTCCCAGTTACATTTAAATAAACTATTTCCTCTGAAGGGGCTCAGAGGAACTAGTGAAATTTAAGGTAGACTTACTGAAATATAAAATCAGATGGTTGATTTATCTACCATACTAGGTTAAGTTCTGAAAAAAATTTGCATACTACTACTGCATAAACAAATGTAAGGAAGGCATGTCGTGCTTGCTTATTCAGTTAAAATAATGCTTGACACATAAAAAATGTTAGTTGTCATAAAAAAGTTTACTATCCTTGTCATCATCATCACCACCACAAACATAATGAGAACATTAAGACATGAGTTGATTATTCGTTGTCATTCAACAGCAAGAATAGTTCAGCTTGGATTTGGGATTCACAACAAGAACAAAAAGTCTAAACAAAATGTTTGCAATGAGAAATTCTCTTTACACATTCTTTCTCCATCTGTTTCACTTGTTTGTTGAAATAGAAAGGATTTGCCTCTAAATTTTCCCCTTGCTTCCTCATCTTTCTTTCAGAAGCAATTTTCTTTTTGTGGGAACACGGGTGTAATGTAACCTAATATATCTTCAATGCAAACTCCAGGACCTGATAAGACATTCTGATAGAAAAGTTCATTCCTTTCCTTTTCCCTTTTGCTCTGTAAAGTGTTACTACTTCTTGAGGCATTTCTGAGACAGCCATCTTGTTAATATTGAGGTATTCTGGCTCAAAGTCACTAGGCATACTAACACACAAGGAAGAGAAACACATTTTTCTTTACAGTTTCCTTGTTCTGAGTATCAGAAACCAGCATAAGAATTTTATTTCCTATTTCAGACCAAAGCTATTTGGCTTTTTTCTCTGCATAGGAGTGTCTCTGGGGAAAATATTAGCATTATTCCTTGGATCCTGTGATAAGGGAGTGCTATGGTTTAAATGTGCCCTTCCAATGTGTTGTAAACTTAATCCCCAATGCTATGGTGTTGGGAGGTGGGGCCTAATAAGAGATGATTAGGTCATGAGGACACTGCTCTCCTGAATGGATTAATGTCATTGTGAAAGTGGGTTAGTTATTACAAGAGTAGGTTGTTATAAAAGCTAGTTCGGCCCCTTCCTGCTCTTGGTCTCTCACTCTCTCTTACCTTCTGCTTTCTGCCATAGGATGAGGGCAGCAAATACCTGAATATCCCATGGCTCAGCCAAGTTGACAAAAAATTAACCATCACATTCCCCCAGCTCCCCAACCTAGACACACACACACACACACACACACACACACACACATACACACCATGTTTTCCTCTCTTTTCATCACCAAGACACTCTCATCAGAAATTTCCATGGCCAGCCTCATCCACTCCTTTCTATTTTATCCTTGCTCCAGGTTAGGTCTGAAATAGAGTCAGCATGCAGAACGTTTATTAAGGGTGCCCCCTTGGGATCTATCCTTGTGGCAAGGAGGGAAGGAAGTGGGATTTGGGAGAAAGAGAAGTCTAGCTGTGATGCAGCCAGACCACAGCCTTGGCTGTGGGAGGGAGCTCTGGAACTAAAATGGTTGGTCACAGTAGTACCGTTTTTGGACCAAAGGGCCAGGCCTTTATACTCCCACCTTTACCAGCTATTGAATATGGGTCATCTAGCAAAGGAGGTGACCTTAAGTGAGGCAGCTCTCTGCAGCTGGATGGTGTCTGAAGGAGCTGACAGCTGGGTCTCTGCAGACAGCATTCCCATCTGTGGGGGCAACAAGTCCATCCTTGGAGAGAGTTGAGAGGGCTGCTTCCACATTCACCACAATGGTTATGTTTTAAACACTGTGTTCTGTTCTCCATAGGAACTTCTCCTTTGATTCTCAAAATTCTCTTTTTGAAAGTTAAAAAAGAAAAACTAAACATTTGTAATTTCTTTCTCATTTTATCCATGCCATAAAAATTCTTTTCAAGGCAATATGAACTTCTCTTAATGACCAGGGGGAAAGTTTATATAAGGATGTGCCTAAATTAGTACAACCTCTGTGAAAAGTAATATGGAGACACCTCAAAGAGCTACAAGTAGAACTACCATTTGATCCAGCAATCTCATTACTTGGCATCTACCCAAAAGAACAAAAGACATTCTATAAAAAAGACATCTGCACTAGAATGCTTATAGCAGCACAATTCACAATTGCAAAGATGTGGAAACAACCAAAGTGCCCATCAATACATGAATGGATTAATAAAATATGGTGTATGTATACTGTGGAGTTTTACTCAGCCATGAAAAACAATGGTGATCTGGCACCTTCTTGTATTATCCTGGATAGAGCTGGAATCCATTTTACTAAGTGAAGTATCCCAAGAATGGAAAAACAAGCACCACATGTACTCACCATCAAACTGGTATTAACTGAGCAACACTTAAGTGCACATATAGTAATAGCATTCATTGAGTGTCAGGCAGATAGGAGGTGGGAGGTGGGGAGGGGCATATATACACCTAATGGGTGCACTGTGGACTGTCTGGGGGACATGCTTGAAGCTCTGACTCAGATGGGGCAAGGGCAATATATGTAACCTAAACACTTGTACCCCCGTAGTATGCTGAAATAAAAAAAAAATTTTAAAAAGGATGTGTCTAAAAAGGCAAAAATTGACCAAGATCAGTATTTGTATCAAAAATTGTATGGAGGATCATTCTTTTTTAGAGTCAAAATGATTTGACTTAAGTTCAAATTTCTTTTATTATTTTGGGTACTACTTGGACTGTTATTCCCAAAGCCCTGATTTGGCTTACTTTTCAGCCTAAACTATGAAGAAGTACATGTTTTTGTGTTTACCCTACAGGCTATGACAGAACTGAGAGTCATGATAAAATTATCTCCATCCTAGATAAAAATCTAATCTCCCCAAATAAGAACATCAAATCTTCAGTTTAAAAGTGTTGACTAACCCCAGTACCAGAACAGACCTGATTCATGAGCAGGTTCCATGTAGGTTTCAATTCCAGATAGCCTGCTTGGTAGCAAAGAAAAAAAAAAAAAGAAAAGAAACCCTGCCAGTTGAATTACATTTTAATATTTTCCATCCATATTGAGTACTTTGAGTCTAATAGCAGAGCATAAAGCCCCAACTCAGCTGAAATATGAACTACCATTTGTTATTATCAATGCTGTGTTTCATCATTACCAGCCTCATATTTCAAGAGGACAGCTGGTTCTTCCAAGGTCAATGACAGTTTTATATAAAAACCCCAAATGAAATGACTGCAGAGATCAAAGATTTGGGACAATCATATAGAGAAAGATTGCCATATGCTAGCTCATCCATTCCAAAAATTGGGTTTTTATTTTTGGTATCTACGATGAAGGGATGGGAAGAGATTGAAAAGGAGGATTTAATAAAAGCTATCAGGATGAGACTACCATCTCAAAAGTCAGTAAAACATTAGATTGGAGAAGTTAAGGAGAAATGCACACAAGTGATTGTTTTTGCTGAATATCCACTCCCTCTTGGTGAATTCATTTTGAGAAGCCCTGATGCTAATACAGAACTATTTAATTATACAGCAGGACAGTAATGATCTTGCAGACAGATGAAAACAAACCAAAATCAGCTCAGTGGTACCAAAGAATAGATCTGGACATGCTGTGCTAGGCTTTCAATGACCTTGGTGAATGTGCTTACATTAACGGAAGATAGAGGGCTACCAAGTATTCAAAGCTTTTTGATTTTCAGAACTAAACAGGAATCAGAATTATGACTGGTATGTCTCACTTTTTCTTGCTTTGGGGAAATAGTGGAGTTATTATGAGAAATTATTCAAATCCAGGATATTCAGCCTGGATGATGCCAGCAATCTACTCCAGTGATCTTGATCCTGGCTGTGAATAAAGTAGAATGATGTAGGCATTTGAAAGCATTGGGAGGGAACACAGGTTTTTCCCAATTATTCCAGCTTTCCATGCTACCCACCTCACACATTGACCTGCATTTTGAAGTCGTAAGTTAAAGCTATTTGGAGAATATTGTGTAGAGGAAGGAGTGACTTCAATTAGGAAGATGGAGAACATTGCCAGGACCCAAGAAAAATAAGTACTAAGCAAAGTTCAATGTCAAGGCCCCAGACTTTCTCTATTGAATATTTTCTTGCCTCAATAATATCTGGTCTCTCCTTTCAGGCTTCATCGGTATTTGTGCCCATTCTTTGAACCCCGCTCCCTTTTATTATCAAACTGTATGTTCTGCTTTGCTATGAAATTGGAGAGACCCACATATACAAACGTTTGTTTTGTTTATGAAAGCAACATTTTATTCAAAATGTTGAATAAAAGGGTTGAAAATAGTGGAGTTATTCCCAGTCTCATGCCAAAGAGTCACCAGTCCCAAACCCAGCTGAATCTGTCTGTATTATAGCTACTTCATTATTGAGATTATGACTTTGTCCTAAGTCATCACACTAGGATCTGTGAGCTCCTGGCAGAAGGTAAGTCTGGAGTTTTCCTAGTTATGATATACCATTGCCTTCTGCATTTTGGTACTCCCCAAAATTCATATGTTGAAGTCCCAACCCTCAAAGTGATGGTGTTAGGAGGTAAAGTCTTTGGGAGGTTATTAGGTCATGAGGGTGGAGTGCCCCCATCATAAGGGGGATTAGTGCCCTTATAAAAGAGACCCCAGAAAGATCCACCCTATGAGGACACAGTGTAAAGATGGAAGTCTAGGAAGAGGGCCCTCACTAGACACCTAATCTTCTGGAAACTTGATCTTGGACTTTCAGCCTCCAGAACTGTGAGAAATAAATTTCTGTTGTTTGTAGCCATCCAGTTGATGGTATTTTATTATAGCAGCCCAAACAGTCTAAGACATCTTACCATCTCCTCCCAATTTCTTCTCCACTGCTGGTTTTCATACCATTATTTGAGATGACCTCAGAGTAAACTTGGATGCTCTGCTTCAGCAGATGACTCAGTCCCGGCCCCAGCGTGGACACACACATTTCCAGCATGGAGACAAACATTTATTGGCTGAGTAGCTAGGCACTGTAAGACAAGTGCATGAGCATTTGCATTCTCCAGTCCCTATTCATCACCCTCCACTGCTGGTGGCAGTCAGCAGAAATCAGCTCTTACTTGTCTCTCTCCATATAGTCTCAGGAAGAAAGTCTAAGATGAGGAATTTAAAGTTAAATGTAAATTCAACACAGTGTTACCTCTACAACGTGTCTTTGTATTTTAAAGGTAAAAGCTTTGTTTTTTTTTTAAAAGGTTTCATATAACTACAGGCAGGAGGTTAAAATATGTGTGTGCACGTACAGAGGGGTGAGAGGAGGGGGAAAGAGGTACAGTTGGAATACCTTCCCCAAGCCGATGTAAATCTTAGGGATGGCCTAGTTTCCCTAAGGAGTGACTTCAGGTAGAAAGATGGAGAACATTGCCAGGACCCAAGAAGTGACTCAGAGCACTCGCCTGTGAATGACTGACAGTGCACATATGTGTTCATGGATGACAAATAGGATGTGCCTTTGTTGCTTTTCTTCTAGGCATTGATCACTTTTTAGCATGCTACCTATATTTTACTCACATTTATCTACCTTATTGTCCCTGTCCCTACTGGAATATTTGCCCATTGCCTACACTAGTGTCTAGTACACATAGTAGATGCCCAGTGAAAGTTTTTGCATGAATCATTTATATGAATACTACACTTTTGTCTGTACTTTTGTCAGTGATATGTATTATATTTTGCTACCCTGCATTCATCTTCTCATTGTTTTTATGGTGTCTTGGTAATAGAAGTTCTTATTTTTAATATACTTGCATTTAAATTATTTTCCTTTATGGTCATCACTACATATAATCAAATAAGTTCTCTCTTCCAAAGACATGTAAATACTCTTTTACCTCTTTAAGGTATTATTGGGTAGTTTTTTCTTAACTATAGGTGTTTAGTATGATGTGAAGTAGGGGGTTAATTTTTGCCTATACGGGTAATCAGTTGTTCCAGCAGCATTTATTCAATATTCCACCCATTCCCATTGATTTGTAGTACTATTAATACTTGCCATATATCAAGCATCTATATATATTTGCAGCTGTTTTGGGACCCTATCTTTCCCACCCTTCTCATATAAAGTCTTTGCTATCTGATGAGCAAGCCCTCCTCCATTGTTTTTCCTCTTCAAGAGGTCATGACAGTTTCAGGTCTTTGCATTTTCATAAAAATTTGATACCAGCTTATAAATTTTCCCATATACACAAATGCAGATGCCTGTTGGGGGTTTTATTAGAATGACATTTAATCTATAAATAAATTTAGGAAGGATTGAAATCTTAAGAATACTGAGTTCTTTCAATCTATGATCATGGAATACTTATCTTATTTAGGTCTTCTTTAATGGTTCTCATTAAAATATTATAATTTTCTCTTTATAGATGTTACACATCTTTTAGCTGAGTTTACTCCTGGGTACTTGGAAATTTTGATAATTTTATATTTTGTTCGTAATGTTCTCAATCTTGAGTATTATTGCTTATTACGATTTAGTTTTGCATATTATATATACAGAAATCTTGTTAAACTCTATCAATGATCCTGATAATTTATGTATAGATTCTTTGATATTTTCTATGTACACAGAAATATCATCCATAACAATTACAGTTTTGTACTACCTTTCCTAATGTTTTCACCATTATATAATTTTCCTTTTTACTGTGATAGCTAAGACCTTTACTACAGTATGGGACAGAAGTAGTGATAGCAAGCATCTCTGACTCATTCCTAATATCAAAGGAAAGCTTTTAATGTGTTGCTATTAAGTGTGATGTATGCAGTAGGCATTTTTGTAGATAACCTTCAGTGGATTGACAAAATTTCCTTTTATTTTTAAATTCCTGAGAATATTTTTTATCATAAAATAATGTTAAATTTTATTAAATGCCTTTTATGCATCTTGATATATGGAACAATGGATTATCTCTTTACATATTACTGGATTTGGTTTGCTAATATCTATAGTTTATTTATTTTGGATACTGTTCATGAGTGAAATTGGCCTGTAATTTTTTTCTCATCCTTTTAGATTCTGATATTAAGGTTTTGCTGGCCTTGTAAAACGAGTTGAGAAGTGTTCCCTCTTTTTATATCCTCTGTTAAGAGTTTTCAGAAGATTGGACTATTTATTCCTGGAATATTTGAAAGAATTCACCAAGAGAGCCATTTGGTCCTGACAGGTTTGGGTGTATGTGTGTGGAAAATTTTGACTGTAGATTCAATTGATTTAATAGTTATAGAACTACTCAAGATTTGTATGTCTTCTTGAGTCTGTTTTTGTTCTGTTTTTATCTGGGAATTTATTAATTTTGCCATAAAGTTGCTTGTTAAATTCAATTTATTATCTTTTAGATGTCTGAGGCATCTGCAGTGATATTCACCCTTTCATTCCTGATATTAATTAATAGCACTTTCTATGTTAATTTCTTCATCCTTTTCACCAAGTTTTTATAATTTCATTACTATTTTCAGTTTTGGCTTTGTTGTCCCTCTCTATTGTATGTTTATTTACAATCTCATAAATTTCTGCTCTTTATTGTATTTTTGCTTTCCTCTTTCTTTGGGTTTTGTATTGTTTGTGGTTTTTGTTTTTTGAGACAGAGTTGTCCAGGTTAGAGTGCTGTGGCATCAGCCTAGCTTACAACACCCTCAAATTCCTGAGCTCAAGTGATCCTCCTGCCTCAGCCTCCCGAGTAGCTGGGACTACGGGCGCACGCCACAATGCCCCGCTAATTTTTTCTATTTTTAGTAGAGATGGAGACCTGCTCTTCCTCAGGCTGCTCTCGAGCTCCTGAGCTCAAGGAATCCTCTCGCCTTGGCCTTCCAGACTGCTAGGTTTGCAGACATGAGCCACCACACCTGGCCAGACCTTTTTTTAAAATTTCAAAATATAAAGGGAGTGTAAATGTTTTTGTTACATGGACATCTTGTATAATGCTTATGTCAGGGCTTTTATTGTGCTCCTCACCAAAATAGTATTCATTGTGCCTGATAGGTCAGTTTTTATCACTCATCCCTCACTGAACCACCCCTTCTTGGTTTCCAGTGTCCTTTATATCTCTTTGTGCCCATGTGTACCCATCATTTAGCTCCCAATTATTAGTGAGTGCATGTGGTGTTTGGTTTTCCATTCCTGAGATATTTCACTTAGGATAATGGTCTCCAGTGCCATCCAAGTTGCTGCAAAAGACATTTCGTTCCTTTTTATGGCTGGGTAGTACTCCATGGAGGGTGTGTGTGTGTGTGTGTGTGTGTGTGTGTGTGTGTGTATCACATTTTCTTCATCCACTCATGAATTGATGGGCACTTGGATTGATTCCACATTTTTGCAACTGTGAATTGTGCTGCAATAAACATTTGAGTGCAGGTGATTTTTATAAAATGACATATTTTCCTTTGGATATCCACCCAGTAGTGGGATTGCTGGATTGAATAGTAAGTTTATATTTATTTCTTTGAGGAATTTTCTTACTGTTTTCCATAGAGGTTGTACTAATTAGCAGTCCCATGAACAGTGTATAAGTGTCCTTTCTCTCTGCATCCATGCTAGCATCTATTGTTTTTTGACTTTTTAATAATGGGCATTCTGACAGGGATAAGGTGGTATCTCATTGTGGTTTTAATTTGCATTTCCCTGATGATTAGTGATGTTGAGCACTTTTTCATGTTTGTTGATCATTTGTCTTCTTTTGAAAAAATTCTGTTCATGTCTTTTGGCCATTTTTTAATGGTGTTGCTTCCTTTTTTTCTTGCTGATTTATTTGAGTTCTTTGTAGATTCTGGATATAGTTTGTGAATATTTTCTCCCATTCTGTAGGTTATTTACTCTGTTATTTCCTTTGCTGTGCAAAAGCTTTCTAATTTAATTAAGTCCTATTTATTTATTTTTGTTATTGCTGTATGTGCCGCAAATACAGCAATATTTTGACCTTTTAGAAAAACATATTTAACTGGATGTTTAACTCATAATTAGCCTATTTTTCCTAATATTTGCATATAAGAGTATAAACTTACCTCTTAACACTGCTCTCACTGTATCCCGCAATTTTTGATCTGTATTTTTATTGTCACTTAGTTCAAAAAATCTTCTCATTTTTATTATGACTTCCTCTTTAATCAATACAGTTGTTTTAGATATATATTTTTAATATTTTCAAACATATGGGGATTTTCTAGTTATCTCTGGTTTTCATTTCTAGCTGATTTGCAATGTAGAATATACATTGTATGATTTCAATCTTTTAAAATTTGATGGGCCAGTAATCAATTTCATAAACTTTCCTGTATCTTAAAAAGAGCATATATTCAGCAGATGTTGATGCTATGTTCTATATATATCTATCAGGTCAAGTATGTTAATTGTATTGTTCAAACTTTCTATTTCTATGCTGAACTCTTGCCTCTTTGCTGAGTAAAAAACTAAAAAGAAGAGTGTTTAAAAGCTCCTACACCACATGTACTCACTAATAATTGGGAGCTAAATGATGGGCACACACAAGCACAAAGATATGTAAAGGACATTGAAAACCAAGAAGAGGAGTGAGAGGGCATTGAGGAATAAAAACTTACGTATCAGGTATAAGAAACACTATTCTCGTGACTGGCATACTAAACGCCCCGACTTAAGCATTATACAAGGTATCCATGTAATAAAAACATTTGTACCCCCTTAATATTTTGAATTAAAAAAAATGGCTCCTACTATTGTCATGATTTTTTATGTGTATATCAATTTTTGATTCATGAATTTTGACACAATAACATGTATTTCATACAAATTTGGAAAAGCTATATTTTCTGGTTCATTATTATCTTAATCACTAGTAATTTTTTGGTCTGGGAATCCATTCTGTGTAATATTGCCTTGTTATATAGCTTTGGAGGAGGGAATTATAGTGTTTAATGGTATATATTTTGTTCAATCCTTTTGCTTTTAACCATTCTATATTCTTGTGTTTCAGCTACATTACTAGTAAACAGAATATAACTAAAAAAAGTTTGATCATTTTTATCCTTAGGCCTTTAGAGCATTTACTGATAACTTTACTTTTATACCTACTTTATTATTTTAAAAATTTGTCCTGTGTATTCTATTTTTCTCTTTGTATTGCCTTATATGGACTTGCTTTTTCTTCTACAAGTTTGCAATAGTATTTTTTTTCTATTTATTTAGCTGTTATTCTAGATTTACTACAACTTGTGTACTTTAAGTATAAAAATATAAAGTTAATAAATACCTTTATTTTTGTCATTGATCTGAAAATACTGTAACTCCATTTAGCCCCCATATAATTTTATTTTTTTGTTTTCATGTATTTTAATGCTATCATTTTATTCAGACCCCAAACATTATCACTATTGTTTATAACATTCAATGGTCATTTAAATTATACCCATATTTAACCCTTTCTTTGCTCTTCATTTCTTCTTGTATCTCAAACATTTTCTCTGGAATTATTTTCCTTCTGCCTGAAATACTACTTTAGAATTTTCTTTTGAGAAGGTCTATTGGTCATACACTCTCTCAGTTTTTGTTAGACTCAAAGTGGCTTTATTTTTCCTTTATTCTTGAAAGACTATTTTGTTGTGTGTAGAATCTGTTGACAGTTACTTTCTTTCAGCACGTTCGGTAGATCTTTCTCCTGTCTCTGGCTTCCAGTCTTATTCTTAAGAAGTCTGTCAGCATAACTGATGCTATCTGAAAGTAATTTCACATTTTTTATTTGCCTGTTTAAAGATTTACTTGGCTTGGTTTTCTGCAGTTTTACTTTGGTGGATTTAAATGTGAACTTCTTTTTACTTATCCCACTTGAGAAACACTGGATTTCTAGAATGGATTGATTGGTATATTTCATCTCTAGAAAAATTTCAGATGTCATCTATCCAAATATGCCTTTATCTCATTCTCGTTCCTCCCGAACTCCAATTCAATACACATTGAATCTTCTCTCTTCATTTCCTATGACTCTTTATCTCTCTTCCACATTTTCTACATTTTGCTCTCTCTGCTCTGCATTTTGGATAACTTCTTCCGACCCATCTTTTACTTCAGTAATTCTCTCCTCAACTGTGTCTGATCGCCTGTTAAACACATCCAATTTTTTTTCAAATCTGCTATTTCACTTTATTTATCTGTTTTTTTACAGATATTTTCACAAAATTTTTAAATTTCTTTAAACACAGTAGGCACAGTTGCTTGATAATCATTTCTAATTGATCTTTACACTAAGTGTATAGCACTTTGGGATTCTAGTTTTGTAGAAGGATGGATAGGTTCTGGGTGCCACCTCTGCTTCCCTGTGCTGTTCAGGCAGTGAAAGCTACAGCTCGTTTGCTTACCACGCAAAGTTGCTTCTTGTATTTCATTTTAACCTGGTAACTATGTCTTTTCAGCTTTTACATGTTCTTGAGGTTTTAAAAAATATTTTATCCAGCATTTCTAGTTTTTTTTTCAACAAGAGAGTTGGTATAAATATTCTTGTCCTCCATATTATCAGAATGAACGAACACACACACACACACACACACACACACACACACACACACACACACACACACACACACACCCCTCAGGCTTGTTGAGAATTTGCAACCAATCTGGGGTATAAATGTGTATGTGGTTGCTCCTTCAGTGCAGTCTTGGCTAGATTCCGTAACTTTCCAGTCATTTTCAGTTTCTAGAAAAATTTTATTTTTGTATTTCAAATGTAGTCCTTAATATCTGACTTAAAGCTTGGCCTCTCTCCTTTCCCCTAGTTGCTTAGAGCAGAGGGTGGAGAGTATGGTAGTACGGTCATATTCTAAGACACCTCCTTCTCATTTCTCTCCTAGACATTAATTCATCCAGTGTTGGCAATCCAGAGGAAATAGTGGCCAGAGGCTTCCTCGCCTAAATATTAACAAGATCCTGTTTTTGCTCTAGTTCCATCTGGCATTGGGGTCCTCTGCTGATGTGGACATCTCCTCACAGGCTCTGAGTGTGGCTTTACCTGGGAGTAGCGATCACCTACAGCTGAACATTCGACATTGTTCAAGCACCTCCAGGAGCATTTCCTACTGGCTCCACCTGACAATGCCCTCTTAAAGTTGAATGCCTCATTATTTGATCCTCAACATACACATCTGGGAAGCTTCAAGGTTCTTGTTTTTTAATGCCCATGCTCATTTATGCAGAGTCAGGAGAATTACAAGGGTCTTTTGTGCCCTACAAGGCATCTAGAAAACAGGAATGGAGGTAGAAGTTGGACCACTCTTCTTTCCAAGTACCTTGCACCCAAGCATTGCTGACATGGCCTTCCAAAGAGGGTCTCCTATTTTCAGAACTCTGCAGACCAAGTGCATCCCCAAACCTTAAGGGACATATGGAAAGAGCATTCTTTCCCCCATAGACATAAAGAAGTGCTGAAAATCACACTACCATTTCCTAGATTCTCAGAGCCCCAATCCCCTCCCTAGAACTCTCTCACCATGTTCTGCTTTTATATTGGATCAGTGTACAAGGCTCTGCCCCGAGCCAGCATCCAACTGGAGAATAAGATGCTGGTGCTCTGCCTTACAGCCTCCTTTAATATTTAGTGACGATTTTTTTGAAGTCCCCTCATTGGGCTCCAGGGAGGAGAAAGCAACCTCCTCTTTTCCTCTGTGTGGAGAAGAAGAAGGACCAAAGCAGTGTATTCCCAACAATGAACAACATCCTCCTGCATTTCCCCTGCATCTTAAGTAAACTGTGGGTGGAAGGGGAGTAGCATTGGTTCTCGATACTGCATTAGTACTTCCCAGCAAGCCTGCAGGAAGAAGGCTGGCCCCAGAGACTGGGGGTTAGAGTGTGAAATAGTTAGTGCCATTAGTCCTCACCTGGCCTTTGCCTCAACTGTGGAATAACAAGAAGGATCTAACTCATTATCCTTAACAACATCCATATTCGTAATGATTATACCCCCAGCTGTCAATAGTTGCTTTTCGCTTCTAGGGTAGTGGGCTCTTGGATGATTTTAAAATATTTCTTCCCTTTTTTTCTTTTTTATCATCTATATTTTCTAGTTTTTCTATAGTAAGTGCACATCCATTGTATAATAAAAATACAAAGGTGATTCTTTGGATGCTTCACCTTCATTAACAGGCAATTGCTATACCTCATTAAAATATTCATCAAATTATTACAAGTTACATTTTAGTTTACTGGCAACTTGTTTTGACTTTCAGATGTGAAAATGAATTCTTTACCTTTTGACCCTGTCTTTTTATTTTATTTATTTATTTATTTATATTTTACATACTTGAATCCCAAACTCTGCCATCCCATTTTGTTGTGACTTTCAACTTACACTTTAATAAAAGCAATTTCTGTTTCAAGGCTATAAAGGAAGTGGGAAACTGAAAATAAAATTAAATGTTATACCTAATCTCTGACTTAACACAAAAATATTCCCTCCAAACAAGATGATTGGTGAAAATGATAATTGTTCTGTGCCAGACATTGTAAGAGAAAATGTAAAATGTGCACAGGTAGGCTGCTACTAAGATGAGAAGCTCAGCCTTTGCCTCCCCTAGGTAGAAAGAGACCCACTGGCATTCAACTGAAGTGTGTCTGTGATTAGACGGAATAAATTCTTTGGTCAGTGAAGGAAACAGAGAACTTGGACATGATTCTTGACCAGCCTGGTATTTTTCCATTTTGTGTCTGGCTAGCTATGTGTTCTTTTCAGTTGTACTTGTTTGTCCCAGTACATCAGGTTCATTGGGCAGGCACTTTGAATTTTCAGATGAAAATTCTCGATTAAGTATCACTTGAAAGTTTTTCATTCTGGCATCATGACCTAAACAAGGCAAAAGAGTTTTCAATTCCATGAAGCATGTATTGATTAGGCATCTTCTCCATGCCCAGTTCTGTGCTAGATCCTATTGGAGATTAGGGGACCGGACCCTGAGTTATTCTGATTCTAAAGCAACAAAAATGGTATCTTTATCTGTCTCATGTCCATCGATCCCATTGGACATTCCTTAAAGAATGTGCCACTTCTCCCAAGGAGTAAGACTTACACATATCAGATAATTAAGAGGCACAATAAGAAGGAAATTATTCAGTGCCAAGTAGTTTGGTGTAGATAATTGATAGAAGAGTTCAGTGTAAGCAGAATTGATGAGAAGTGGTTACTACAGATTGAAGAAATCAGATGAACTTTAAAGAATGAACAGGCTTTGGGTAGACAGAGAGTAGGGGAAGACCTTCTGTGTGTGGAAAGTAACAGGTTAAAAGGTGCAGAGTCAGTCCACATACAGCCTGATCAGAAGGGAGGGGTAGCTGACAAGTAGAGCAAGAGGAAAAATTGCAATAATTTATGATAAAACATATATGGAGTGATAATATTTTAAAATATTTGTCAACTTCATAAGTGGGCAAAAATGAGCTAAAATGACAGTGTTTTAATATTAATTGATATCCCAAACATTATTTATTTATTCCACAATTAAGTCTTTTATGAATGGTATGAAAAAAGGGGAGGGGAGAATGCACATTGGCTAGCCTGCTAGCAGTCTCTTACTGCCGTTTTACAGCTAAGGGAGCTGAACTTTGAACGTGCCAAGTAAATGACCCCAAGTCACACAGCTATGCCCTAAGCCCAGTTCTTCCCACTACTCTGTGCAGTGCCTGTGCCTGAAATTCTAGGCTTTGTTTCTGCAGCGTTGGTCTCCTGCTTTCTCTTGTGCATGTCGAACTATTAGTCTCCTCTCAGGATTTTACTATTACTTCCTAGCTGCAAGGACATGCTTCAGTATGATTAAGAGCACTGGGAACTTGGACTAAACCACTTTCTATATGTATATTCTGGGTCCAATCTTGCTGAAGTTGAGGCTCATGTAGGTGTAGTTTGTGGAAGTCTTGAGAATGAAGCTTCCACACAATCTCCATGTCTGCTCAACCCCATCTCCGTGTTTGATTTCAGCTCTACTGACCCGATCTCTTCCTTCACATCTCCCCATTTAACATTTATCCATTTGTCATTTCTTCCTGAAAATTCACAGTTTTTCCTTTTGCAGGTCTATCACCCAGTTACTAACTCCATTCTTAAGACAAATTATGAGCAAAAATGTGCAAAGCGTAGCATTTTACCTGCACTCAATCCTCAATGTACAAATGATTTTTTGAACACTTACTTTGTATGAATCACTGACCACTGGTTTATTATGAAACATAAGGTACAATCATGCTTGAACTCAAGGAGTAAACAATCTAATAGAGGAAATGAAATGCATACACACTAAATGACAGCTAATAGTGTAAGGCAGTATATAAGTGCAGGTCAAATGAGGGATAGACAATAAATGCTCTGTGTTAAGAGTAGGGGGAATTCCTTTTGGCTAAAGAGGTTAGGGAAAGCTTCATGAGACAAGAGGAAATTGATTTGATTCCTGTGGGACTTAGGAAACTTAAAAGGAGATAAAAGGCTTCTTTAAGAGAGGAAATGGCAAAACCCACAATGATGGGAAACCACTGGATGTGTTCAAGAGATTGGAGTGAATGGGTCTAGCTAAAACAGTTGGTTAGTGTGGGAAACGAGGGAGGAGGGAGGCTAGAAAACTGGTTTGACTTCAGATGATGGAGAGCCTTAAATGCTAGGCTAAGGAATGCGGATTGGATATACATTTGGATTTTATCCAAATCACATAGAGGATTTAGAATAGCACTTAATGAAAGTCCTGATTTAAAAGGACTAACTCTAAGTCTATGCATACTGTGTTCTGTTTACTTGTATTTCCTCACCCTGGAATTCTTTCTCTGATCTGCAGTTAGCTGGCTCAGACCCCATGGCTTCCCTTCCTTCTCCTGCAGCCTGCTTTTTATTTGCATTGACCTCTTCATCAGTGCATTTACAAAAAAGAGAGAAAATGGAACTGACACTAATCTATTTTATGAGTTGGGTTTTACCAATTCTACTAAAAGATTTAGAGAGAAAAAAGGCAGCCTCTAGAATATGGCCTTTGATTATTAAATGATTGTGTCTAGGAAGACAAGTGACGACCCTAAGAGCAATGTAGGCAAATGTTGTCCACACACTGGGGATGAGAGCAGATGCTGTGGCCCTCTTCTATCCTGCCCAGTGTCCTGTCATTGAATATTGACAGTGAGGTGGCTCACAAAGTGACAATGGTAGTCTTGACTCTGTCCAATTTTAGGAAGAGAATTAAGGTAAGGAAATTAGCAGTAGTTTATCTTCCCAATAGTCAAATCCCTTCAAGCAAGCAAGGTGACATTATCTTATTTGGAGTTGCTTAGGATATTTTTAGGTTGCAAGTACCAGACATCCTAACCCAAATAGACATAAACAGGAAAGAAATTTACAGTATTAGTTCACGAAAAAGGGACCTTACTGACTCACAGGGGTCACACGTTGCTTCAGACAAAGCTAAAAGATGTCATTAGGACACTGCCTCTCTTCACCTCTCAACTTTGTTCTCAACCATGCTGTGTTATCTCATACACTCTCACACTAGCAAGATGGCTATCAGCAGCTTCAAGTTTCAAGGTTCAAGTGCAGTAGAAAAGAGCTAATGCTGCTTCTCAACGGTTGCAGCAAAACTTCCCAGGTTGAGTCTCATCAGATCTGATGGGATATTTGATTTTCCAAGCCTGAGTCTCATAATCCTTCATGGAGTTAGGTCTCCAGTCGACTCAATTCAAAGCACATGGACTGAGAATGGAAAAGAGAGTGATTCCCATGGCACTTCATCAGGAAAACAGGGAGTGGATACTGGCTGGGGTGGGGAATAGCAAATGTCTACAACTGTTACATTCTAGAATGCCCATCTCTTAGTAATACACCACACAATTTCTCTCTTTCTTTTCATCTTTCCAGTACCACTTCATATGACATTTGTACGAAGAGAATACATATAGCCCCCAAATGTCCAGTGCCCAAGCTTGGACTACACTTCTAATTTAGACTAATTTTGTTGGGATGTGAGCAACTATGCTTTATGGAGCAACTGTTCCACGCCAAGGGATTCACTTTCATTGTAATGGCTTCCCTTCACAACATCCCTTGGAAATTGGCATATTCTTTTTTTGAGACAGAATCTCACTCTTTTACCCAGGATGGAGTGCAGTGGCCTCATCACAGCTCACTGTAACCTCAAACTCCTGGGCTCAGGCGATCCTCCCACCTCAGCTTCCCAAGTAGCTGGAACTACAGGTACGTGCCACCACGCCTGACTAACTTTTGTATTTTTTGTAGAGATGGGGTCTCACTCTTGCTCAGGCTGGTCTTCTGGCCTCAAGCGATCCTCCCACCTCAGACTCCCAAAGTGCTTGGATTACAGGTGTGAGCCACCATACCCAGCCCATATCCTTATTTTTTAGATGAAGAAACTTCAGTTCAAAGAGGTTAAGCATCTCACCCAGTGTCACATAGCTAAAGGAGAATGTGCATTGCTACTAGGTATCAGGTCTTTTGGACTCAAAGGCATTGCTGCTTCCACTATGCTCTGCTGCACCCAAGTCTGATTTCTTTTGCAGGGCCCATTCTCATTTCAGTGGTGATAAAACTATTCTGTACATTATCATGTCTTTTTCTCATTAAATTCAAACCCACTGCTTGTTTCTGAAGATAAAGAACCTGAGCATGTGGGAGCTGAAAGCAATCTTAGAACAATCTAGTTCAAAACAAGAATTTCTGCTTCAAAAGATGAGGAGGTTACGATTGGTTGGTCTAGAACATAAAACAGAGAGTCCCTTGTCAGAGAACCTGATTTCCGGGTGCTTGTTGGACCTGGATTCATACCCTGTCTCCTCCACTTTCTTTTCTTGGCTGAATGTGACCTTGGGAAAGTTAACTTAATCCTTCTGAGATTTGGCATGGCTCTTTGTAAAATAAGGGCAATAGTACTGAATTTCACTGAAGCCCAGGTGCACATAATTTCACATTTTAGCTCTGAATTCTAAATGTGGCTTAAAATGGAAGCAAATTATAGTTTATGTTTTTAATTTCTTAGCAATATATAAATATAAATATATGATGGCATGTCTCATCATCAGTGGTGTGTTAGCCTCTATAAATATGAAAATATATCTCTCATATGAAATTGTTGCAGAGATATAATAATGAAGGTATAACATTTAGAATAATACCTGGCACATAGTTAATGTCAAGTAAATATTAGTTGTTTTGGGGGTGGTGGTGATGTTTACACTGTATAAAATAAGAATATATATAAGTCTTGGCCCATGGATTCTTTCATTATCATTTACTTCTTTGTCTCTTTGGTTGTGGGTAGGTAGCATAGTGGGTTTTCTTTCTCATCCTGCATTCCTGAGTGTTATATTTGATTCCCTGGAACCAAACCACAGCCCCCCAAATCCATTTGAACATCCAGATCAGCCTTTTTCCTTTGTTCAATTACATGGTAAAGAGACAAATTGTCACTTACAATTGTATTATACAGATACAGGGTGTAGCTTGTACTAGCTTTCCTTGTTCTTCATAGTCAATTGATAAAAGTAGTTTTTACTAATAGTTTCACTCAAAACTCTCAGCCTCATCTCTTTATGACACAAAAATGCACCAGACCAGGTAAATTGACATGATTTTTTTGGGTAGAGATTTATCTTTGCTTAGAGTAGTAGCCATGGCTTTCTTTATCAGGAAGGGAAGTCTGGTAGAATTCAGGTGTAAGCTTAAATTGACACAATATCAAACGAAGTCAAGTCTTATTGATTTCTAAGACAAATTTCTGCGTGTTTACTTCATCCTATTTCAAGGCATAACTTTGAAAGGCAAAATAATCTTTAAAAAATAGGACATTTAGGAAAAGACACTGTGATTCTTTCCTCTAGCTTCCAAAATTTCACTGCCTATAGATTTGAAATCAAAATAGGTAATATCTTTACTGATCTTGTTATTCAAAATTCACAGCTCTTCATGGCATTCTTCTATTCATCATTTCCCCCCTTGTCTTTCAGAATGTCTATAAAATGACGGGTTATTATTTCCGCTACTTCAGTTAGTGTTTATGCCAGCAGGGGGAACATGATTTTATTATTTTTAGAGAATAGGAGCTATTTCTTGAACCAGGAAATTGAACTTGCTATTTAAAAAAATAAAGCAAAGACATCCGTCTCATCAATGTGTACTTGATTTCCTCTGGGGTTCCTTCCCCATTCTGTAAAATTGCCCCCTGCATAAATGAGAAGCCTTTTCTATCATACACTATGCAAATCTCTATTATTTATTTTCATGTTATATTTTAATGTCTGTTTCTGTCTCCTTTCTAAACAGGGTGCTTCTCAAGAACAGGGACTGTGGCTATTTCATTGCTGCATACCTATATCTTAGAACACTAAATTTAAAAGTAAGTTAAATAAAAAAAAGGTCTAACTTTGAAAACATTCTTGGAGCTCTGGGGATAACTATGCATTCAATTTCAAAACTTATGTTTACCCTCTGAGTAGGAAGATTCATCGCCAAAGTAGATTTTAGTTTCTCGGAGCTGCACCTGCAAAGTTGCATGCACCACTTTAGGTAATAATCTGCTAGAGATACTTATAGACACATATTTACTTAATATTAAGCTGGGCTAGAAAAGAAACAAATTTGAAATTGCTTCCTCAGCTGAAAGCTCTATGCTAACAATAAAGTTTAATTTCAGCAGCTGTAGTTCTCAAATCAATAGACTGCAAAGAGGGTGGCAGAATTTCAGTTTTTGGTTTTGAATACTAAGCAGGTCAGAAGTTGCATTATTTAAGAATACAGTCACAGGATTTTAAAAACAGCTTTTGGAAAATTAGCCATGTGGATTTATATTATTTTCAATAATAATCTAAATGTCCAGAGTAAAAAAATAATGTCCAATCATAAAACATCACATTTATTACATGAATATGAGGATATTTTGAGCATTTTTGACTTCAAGAGAAAGAATTATAGATAAATTCATAAATGATAGATAGTAAATCACGTCAGATAATTAGATATTCCTACCTAACAAAGAGTTGTAGGGAATATTTTTAGGTCTTTGATTAAAACAGAAAACATTGTCATCATACCTCCCACTAATCAGACTGTGTTATGCTTATATGCAACTAATTTTACCTTTTTTGCAGCATGTACTCTGGAATGTAAACATACATGTGATAAATATTGACTAAGTCATGGCTATATTGGTCTTTTTACATTGATCTTGTTTCCATGAGTGTATTGTCATGCCTTATCTTTTAAGAACTAAATATACTAGTAGTCGCTGGGGCACAGGATATCAAATCATGGATATTTTTGTAACCAAGAAATCCAGTTTGAGAAATAAATTTTAAATGTAAATACATTACTTTGTCCTTAGAAAAAGCAAATGATCTTAAATCTCTCCAGGGTCCCCTATGCATGCATTTAAACCAAACAGTGTTACAGGCTCCCTATCCCGGATATTCACAGGCTGGGGGAATGAGCAAGCTGCACCTATAAAGATTTTCTAAGGTCAGATCGTATAGCAAGGTCTTGAAGCATTCTGAAGTAGTAGATAAGAGTTGTCTGCATTTCCGAAGGAATGTTAAAAGTCAAGATGCTTAGTGTTTAAAACAGAGACACAGGGAAGGAGATGAAGGGGCAGAGAGGGTGCAAATGGGATCAGGACCCTGGACAGATCTACCCACCCTGATCTACTGCTGGACTTACCTTCTTGACAGCTTTTGGAAGCATGAATCATCTCATTCATAGGCTTTGCTTCTGACTGAGCTGTAGAGTTTCAATGTTATAGTCTTGATATTTTATGCTCTTTATGGGGGGGGATGGGTAATAGAGAATGAATATCATTTCCTTTTAAATCCACTATCGGTGGTATGAATTCTGGCTTGACTGAGGCTTTAGCATCATGGAGGCAATACTGTGTTAACCATGGGGTGAAGTGGAAGTGGGGGCTGTAGGCTAACCTCATCCTTTATTATATTTTTCTACCATGTATTTTCTCTCCTCAAAGGTAGAGATTGGTGCTTGAGCACAGTCCAATACTATAAAAGAAAAGATGTCCCCAGCTCAGTTTATGGAAGACCCTGAAGGCATCCAGTTAAGCACTTGTTTTTCTCTCTCATTAAAAAGAAGGGAAAAAACACAAGTTTTCTCTTTTTAATAATTTTGTGTAATTAAACTCCAGGCTTTTAGATGAGATGCATACTAATAAATTCTCCATGGAATCTTTTAGAAATAAAGCACAGCTGTTCAATTCATGAATTTATTTTGTAGTGTCTTGGAATGTTTTCCTCAAAAGGAATTTTATTCTTTAGATGGCCCAAATGACCTTCTGTATTTTATCTTCTCTCACCTCTTATTTTTTTTCCTGATTTTCAATCAAAAATACTTGTTAGCATTAGCATATCATACTTCTTATGTCAGATCAGTTATTTATATGCCTGTGTTTAAGATTCACCATCTCATTTCATCTCACCACCTCTGTGCCAAAGATTATACCTGTTGCAGGAGCCCTTAAATTCAATGAGTTTAACTGGGATTTTATCAAAGTATATGATATTGGATTATTTTCTTAATATAGATGTTTTACAGATTAAGTTATAATTTGGGTTTATGAAATATTCAATAAGATGATTTCTGATTTAAATATACAGCTAAACACAGAGGAAGAAAGAACTAAGTATTACATTTAATTTGAACCCACAAGGACAACTTTTTCACCCTCAATCAATATCTGACTAACTTAAAGTAGGCCATAATGACAAAAAAGGAATTGTTTAAAAATTGTTAGAGACCCCTGTCCTCTAGGATGTACCAGAAAACATTGGATTGAGTTGAAATCCTTGACTTGTTGAAGACTTTCTCTCATATCCCTCTTAAGCAACCTTGAACTGCCCACTCACCTCATTCTGTTGACCACTTTCAATATCCATCTTCTGTACCAACTTGAAAGAAGATATGAACCAGGAAAAATGGGAAGAGGAGAGAAAGGTTGAGGGGAAAAGGAAACAGAAGAGGGAGACTGACAGTATACTTGGAAACAGGGACACTATGTGGTCTTTGTTATATTCTGTGAATTTCTCTTGGCAGCCCTATGTGGGATCATTACCAAAAAATGTGCTTGGACAAATTTATAGCATCCAAAAAAATCCTTAACAAGATAGCATCTTGTTTTATCACTCCCTTAAATAAATCTCTTCCTTCTTATGGCTGATCAACCCTGGTAGCTGAGTTCATCTGACCAAGACAAATGGAGATGGTGCCAGTACTTTGTCAAAAATCTAAGGATATTCTATCAAGGTGTCTTTAGGATTTAAAAATGTAAAAATACTGTTTTGATACATTCTGATCAAAAATAATCCCTTACAACAGTTGTCCTCAACCCTTTTGGCACTAGGAACTGGTTTCATGGAAGATAATTTTTCCACAGATGATGCAGGGGGGTTGGTTTGGGGATGATTCAAGCACATTACATTTATCGTACAGTCAAAACTCTCTGCTAGGCTGGGTGCAGTGGCTCACACCTATAATCCTAGCACTCTGGGAGGCCGAGGCAGGTGGATCGTTTGAGCTCAGGAGTTCGAGACCAGCCTGAGCAAGAACAAGACCCCATTTCTACTAAAAAATAGAAAGAAATTATATGGACAACTAAAAATATATAGAGAAAAAATTAGCCGGGCATGGTGGCACATGCCTCTAGTCCCAGCTACTCAGGAGGCTGAGGCAGGAGGATTGCTTGAGCCCAGGAGTTTGAGGTTGCTGTGAGCTAGGCTGACATCACGGCACTCTAGCCCGGGCAACAGAGCAAGACTCTGTCTCAAAACACACACACACACAAAAAAAAAAAAAAAAAAAAAAACTTCTTTGCTAATGATAATCTGTATTTGCAGCTGCTCCCCAGTGCTAGCATCACCACCTCAGCTCCACCTCAGATCATTAGACATTAGATTCTCAGAAGGAGTGCATAACCTAGATCCCTCGCATGTGCAGTTTACAGTAGGGTTTGCTCTCTAATGAGAATCTAATACCACTGCAAATCTGACAGGAGGCAGAGCTTATGCAGAGATGTAAGTGACGGGGAGTGGCTGTGAATACAGATGAAGCTTGCTGTGCTCACCTCCTGCTGTGCGGCCCGGTTCTTAACAACCATGGACCCATACCAGTCTGTGGCCTGGGGGCTGGGGACTGCAGCCTCACAATATTCGGGTAACTTTCATTCAGGGGCACTTCAAATGAAACGTTTTGAATTAATCACTAGAGAGAAAAATGTCAAAAGGACAAATAAAAGTGTTCACTATTCAGAAAGGAATACACAAAGTGTGAGCATCAAAGATTCCAGAAATAGAAAAATCTTTACATAGACAAAGCCCATAGTTTGTTAGTTTAATAAGAGATTAAAATTAAAAAAAAAAATTCTATGTCTCCTACTTAGAAGGAATTTGGGTCAAAACAACACTTGTCTCAACCATCTGGGCTCTTCCTTGGCCTTTTCACTCTTTTGTTTGTTTGCTTTTTCCTTAGGTTTATTTAGATAGCATCCTTATTCCAAAGAAGCTTAAATTGCTATCAATACATTCCCAACCTTTGAAACATCTTTGAGAGGTAAAGGACAAATATTTCAAATTTTCAAACACCACATCAGGTGATATGTATTATTTGTTTAGCAGAAGTGTAACAATAGTATTCTGCTACAGTAAGCAAGGTAATTAGAACCTGGCCTCAAAGCATTTATAATTTAAAACCATCAATAAAGATAAGCATACTGAAGATAAGCATACTGAAGCACATGTCAACAAGCAAGGAACTACATAATAAATCTAGAGGTAGAAGCCAGAGGCAGGCTTCTAAAGAAAACAATGTCTATGGCTTCACCATTAAAGAGAAACACTATCTTCACTTTTTAGAAAGTGTGGGAAGAAGAAATTATAGGCATATTAGCCCTTCTAAGGGATGCTTTTAAGCAAAGGTATAAACTGCAAATTTCAGTCACCTCATCCTCTCATTTCTCCCCCATGTTGTGCCATCCTTTAATTCTGAACACTTCAGTCATAAAGTGACTTCTGTTCTCTACCTGTTCTCTACCATCTGGATCTAATTAGAACAGTAATTTGTATCTTCAAGCTCATTTTATTTGAATTTCCCCCTTTCAAAAGGTATGTGTCCTTTAAGTCTCATCTCTCTTGTGTAATGAAAGAATTTGCTCCCTATTAATACAATTTTAAACATCAGTAAATACACATGATGGTGGCAGTGGTATTTGAGGAATAAATATGTTTTCTTGGACTACTGAGATTGCAGCACATAGACTTTGCTTTTTCTTGTGTGGTCATCCTTTTTTATTTCTACGCCACACAGGAAAAGCTTTTTTCATGCTTTATGAGTGTCTGAGTAAACTTGCCAGTATAATAGTGATGATGGTGGTGGTAACAGTGATAATTATCCTAATTGCTTAGTGTCATCAGTAAAAAACACTGAAGTTCATTTCCTTTCAGAGCAGTAGTACATGAAAAGATTTTTAATCTAGGCAGATAAGATAGTATTTGAATGAAGAAATATTATCAGAAACCTATTAGGAAGAAATGTTGGGAATCTCACCAGCATTTTAGTGACAATTTTCCAAATATGAAGAATGACAAAGAGGCAACATAGTAACCTGTGTTAGAAAGAGTTAGGCTTCATTATGCAAATTACCTAACTTCTGTAAGGCTCAATTTCTTCACCTGTAAAATGGGAATAATAAAGCCAACCCTATAAGGGTGTGGTGGGCTAAGACCCCTATCTCAGTAAATCTTACTTCCCTATTCTTCCCATGTGAACAAAACAAAACACAAAAACCTTAAGCTTGGATACAATATACAAAATGAAACTGACAGTGACCATAGGCAGAAAACTCTTGCATACTACATGTCAATGAATCCAAAATGTCACAAATATGATATATTGCTACTATAAAATAGCCACAGTTCTGAAACTTACCTTGAACACATGAAATATGAGAAGAGAATTCAGAGCAACCTCACAAAACCTTATAGAAACAGAATTGATTTTCCATGTCCTTTGGGAGTATCTTCTACCAACCCAAATATTTCCTTCTTATAAAACCCTGTGTAAATTTTTTAAGCCTTTCTATTAATGTAATAATTATACCAACTGTGACTCAGATCATTTTAGTTCTCATCTGTATACATGCTTCCTGCATAATTTACATGTTCACGTGCTTCTGTTAAGACTTCCCATGTATTTGTTATGCCTAGTATGAGCAAGTAAGCACCATAGTAACGAGACCAGGGGAGAACATGTAAATTGTAAGAAACTTGAGGGCCAGGCCATCGCTGTCTTTTAATGGTCGCTAAATACAATGTACCTTATCTTGCTTGACCTCCCAGAAGTGTCTGTCACTGGCTCCCACTTCTCTCTTGAAATACTGTCTTTGGTTTGTGATTCTGTACTCAGCCAGTGTTCCTGTGTCAGGCTGTACCTTCTCAAATTCCTTCATGGGTGCTTTTTTCTGACAGCATCTTAGAAGTCGATGTTCCTCAGGGATCTATCCCCTTCATTCTTCTCTTTTTGTTCTCTGTAAGCTCCCTATATAATTTCATCTGCTCCAAGGGCTCCAACTAGCATCTGTATATACAGCTAATATCCATATCTAGAGCTCCAGCACATTCTCTCTGCAGGCCTCCAGGTGCGTATTTCCCAATGCCTGCTAGACATCTCCACTTACATATCTCACCGGCACCTCAAATCAGCATAACCAGGGCTGAGCCCATCATCTTGGTCTCCCCTCTTCAAACCTGCCCTCCGTACCTGTATTCTGCTCGCTTGAAGGCATCTCTGTCTACATCACTGTCCAAGACAGACAGCAGGGAGTCATCCTTAACTCTCTCCCTCATCCAATAATCAAACTAGTCTCCAGCCCCTTTGAGATCTACCTCCTAAATATCTCTTGATTCTCTCCACTTCTTTTTGTCACCACTGCTACAAATTTGGTCAACATTGATCAAATTTTTGCCGAGTCACTGGATTGTCCTGGTCTCCTTACGATGGTGCTTATTGCTCAGTGCTGCCCCCATTCTCCAGATGGTAGTGGGAGTGGTCTTTCTAAATTGCAAATAGGATTTAAGTCACTCACCTGCCTAAAACATATAAATGGCTTCCCCACCCTCAGGATAAAAGCCCATTTTCCTTAGCAAGGCCAACAGGCGCTTCATGACTGCCCCTTTTCCTGTCCAGCCTCATCGCTTGCCACTCGCTTTCGCATTCTAAACTATTTGACATTGTCCAGCTGTCACATTCTCTCTTGCCTCTTTGGCCTCTGTGATCCCCCCTTTCCTCTCTGCTTAAAGAAATTTCCCTCTCCCCATCCTTAACTAAGAGAGTATCATTTAAAAATGATGCAGTTACAAGTAACTTCTCCTCCCCTTCCAGAGTTCAACAGTCTACCTTGGAAAAGGTCAGTTTTAATCGAAAAGGGCCCATAAATTAAGTTTCCTTCTGATCTAGTCATGTTAACTCTGCTATAATTTAACTCTATAGAAAGCTACGAACTTCATTTATTTAAATCACTGCTTCTGGATGCAGATACTGTCTATGTATTTTTATTTGACAAACACTTAAGTAGGATTTACTATGCACCAGGCCACCTTACATATTTTTCTGTTTTGTGTTGTTTTGTTTTATTAAGAGCCTGGTTCTTGCTATGTTGCCCAGGCTGGAGTGCAGTGAATATTCACAGGTGCAATGATAGTGCACTGCAGCTTAGAACTTCTGGCCTCAAGCAATCCTTCTGCCTCAGCTTGCTGAGTACCTGGGACTACAGTTGCATGTCACCACACTCAGCTTGCATTAACTCTTTAGTTCCCCTAACAACCCTAGGAAGTAGGTAGAATTATCATCACCATTTTACAAACAAGGGAACTGAGACATCAAGGGTCACTTGTCCATACAGTTAATTAGTAACAGAGGCAGGCTTCAACTCAGGCAAATTAGGTGCTAGGGTCTAGCTGTTTAATCTTTACACTAAATGGTCTTAGCACAATTGCCTTAGCTTTAGGAAGAAAATCCTCAACATGTTGAACTCAGGGATTGGGGGATTTTCTTTACTCCTACTGGTAGTGACCAAGCCTTTCACCATTCTAAATCTACTCAAAAGACAGTACTATAATCCTAGATTACTTTCCTGATGCTGGCAACTCACTTCAACTTGTCCTCAGTTTTCTTCCCGGATTATATGAAGCAAGCAATAGGTGCACATGAAGCAAAGAACTGTCAACAACTGCCAGGGGACACCTTATCCTTTCTCTCCTAAGCCAAAACATGCAGGTCTAAAAATAAGTCATTGAGCTTGTTTCGTGTCTTTACTACAACTGTAGTGGTTTTGACAAATGGTGGAACATAACAAATTATTTAACATGATATATACACAGGGTTCCCCATACATACTGAAAGAAATGTCAATAGGTTCTGCACCTGTGATATATCTCTTTGATATTCCCATTTGGCTTGTATCATAATAAGCAAATGAATATTGCCTATTTTGTGTCAGAAGATCTGAAGTCATATCTGAAGGCCTAAGCAGAACTAAAGATTAACTTCATTTCCGTCAGAATCTTACTCAATGTCACTTGAAGAAGGCATTTAATTCCAAGGCAATTGTCCATCTGTAATTTGAGATTGAGTCTCCATAGACCCACTCTTCTGTCACTAGATTATTCTCTATATGTTATTGGACATTTTTCCCATGATTATTTAGTATACTAGTTCTTGGGAGATGGGTTGAGGACATGGGTGCATATTATGAAAATTAAATGTGGCATAGAGGTGACCAAGAACACCAGCCAGGAACATTAATTCCATGAAAATCTGGCTCTTGAAACTATACATGATGATCCAGAGATCATATAGTTACTGCAAGGAGAAATCAAATCTTTTCCACCCTAGCTTTAGACACCATACTTCTAATAATGCAGCCCAAGTTTGCAGCACTGTGCCTTGGGCTTGCACCAAACTTTCAGTCAATCAAATCCATCACCCTTTCTTCCATGAATAGTAGTTAAATCAGTTCTTCTGTGCCTGCACTTTCACCATTGATTTTTTTATAAACCTACACTTTGTAGTTTTTCCCAAATACATTTTGTCTTAATAGTTTTAAGCACTTTTTCTGGCTCACTTGTCTTTGATGCCTTCACTAAGAAGAATCACCACTCATTGATTCAGTCCTCCTTCAGAATATTTTCCCAGGACGTTTACAGCAGGCTAAATCAGGACGTTCTGAAATGATGTGATACCAAATGCCTTCCACTGCTTTGCAATCAATTCCTGGGAATGCAGTGGGGAAAGAAAAGAAGAAGAAAAGAAAAGAGATGGAGGGTAGGAAATAAGGATAAAGCTCCAGAAGATGAGTGGATTTTTTAAACACTGGAATCAAGAAATTCATTATCCGTATGAAAAACACAGCTGTAACTGGAATAGAGAGTGATTCAGCCTTCCATCCTGGCAGCCTTTTACTCTGGCAGCATGAATTGGACCTGAAAGACTTCTGCTGCTAGGAGTTCTGATTTTCATTTAGTCCTACCAGCAAGAAAAATCACCCCGGAGCAATGAGCATGCTGATTTTGTTAATTCCCTCAAATATGTCCCTTGTTTAAATCACTGCTGATTAAACATTCTTGACATCTTTCCTTTCTCAATGTGCCATGACTCATCAGGTGATCACAGTGAAATGCAAAAGCCAAATCTGTTCTTTAAAAATGTTTACTGAAAGTGAGCAATGGAAAAACAATTGCAGCTAACACGATGAATGGCTTTGGTGGACTGTACGTCTTGTACCTGTGGATAGTCTTTAGGAAACAAAATATTAGCTGGAAGAAAAGATCACCAGGAGCTGAGTCAGACCACGGACTTAAACTTCTCCAAGCCTGGGCTGCTGCTGCCAAACAAGCAATTCCCAAGTGGGGTTGATTGTTCTGCAGCTACTCGAGGTTATTCAGATAGAGGTAGTAATTTTGGCTGTGATCACGGATTTTCACTTCACCTTATCAGAAACAGTGTTCAAATGCACTCCAGTATTTGATTCTCTATTTTCCTAACAATCTGAATTTTAAGAGAGTGGAATCGCTTGTCACAAGAAACAAGCACGCATATAATGTTAACTAAAAGTTCATTTTTACTATGCTACTTTTAGCATAACAAAAGTTAGACTTTCTGGTTCACATATGACAATAACAAGGAGAGGATGACTACCACAGCAAATTACTCACTCCCACCTACCTAATAATCTGTCAAGCCCTGGCACTTGTGTTAGGGGAGGAAATGATCATATTCAGTGTGATACAATAGAGGGAGCATCGCTTTGGAGTTAGGAGAACAGATTTTCTGTTCTTGGCTCTTCCCACAAATTGTGTGACCTTGAATAAATCATTTAAAATCTCTGATCTTTACTTTCTCATCTAGGTAGACATCAGACTAGAATAAGACCATTCTAAGACTTCCCTCATCCTAACAAGAATTCTCTTCCTGAAATATGTTACTGAGATTTTAAATGTATACCTAACTCAGTGCTGTCTGGGACATTAGTTAATTCAATTATTGCTTAAATAATCTGAATGAAAGATCAGGTAATAAATCATATGTTTTTCTCCTGCCAAAAAAAGATTCTATTTTAGGAATTTGATTTTGCTGAATTCAGGGGTCATTTTTAAAAAGTGCATTTGGCCTAGAATGACACTGCTGTCTCGGGGTTGGGGATGAAGAAGGTCTAAGTGCCATGAGCCTCATTCTGGGGTCTGTCACTGTCTCCTTTCTGGGATTCAGGCCAGTCATCTAATTTCTTTCTATGTGAATATTTTTATTTCTATCTTGGAAATCAATTGCTTAAGCTTGTCTCAGTAAAGTGTGGCAGATACAAATAAAAATCATTTGGGAGCACAATGTCCATGGGACAATGTCAGAAGAATGTTAAAAATTTTACAGTAAGTAGAAGACTAAAAGTTACTTCCTTCACACCTTGTTATTGACAATATAAGTGCCTTGTGATTCGGAGAATCTAACATCATCTGTAGGTTGTCATGACAACAGCTGCTGCTATTACCAGCCTACCTGGAAGGATCCAAAAGTAAGAAAATAATTCAAAAGTCTTTCTCCTGGCCATGGCTTATGAAGTGGTAAATATTTTCCTCCCCTGGTCCACGTATCCCTCCCATTTACCACTTTTGCTGCATCAAAGGCCATTTCTTAATCTATATTTCTTCTTCAGAGCCACATGTCTCCATTGGCCAATGGTATGGGATATGCTCTTTTTCTTCCTTAGCAGATCCAAGAAGGAATATGAACACAGGGAAAATGGGGGTTGAGTCATGGAAAGTATTTTGCTTGGGGAGGATTAACAGAAAGTTCTCTTTTTCTTCAATTAGGAGTAGGTAATGGAAGTCTATGGAATTACCCTCCTGTAACTCAAAGGTAACTAATAACTGATTTAACTCAAATTTAGTCTTCTCATTTTAAGGCAAAAGAGAAAGAAATATGAAGTGGGATTGAATAAGCATTTACATATAGTGTATTGTATTTTCATGTACTGACTTATGCTGTTTCTTTTTCTCTTCTCTTTTTATTAAGTTCTAGTGACTTCCAGGTCTGAATTGAGCTAATATTAGAACTCTCATCTTCTGCTCAAATACACAAACAAATTATAGGTAAAATATATTTTATAAATTGAAAATCAGATGGCCATATTCAGAAATAAGAAGAGGAATGTATGGTATAAAAACCAAGATATTACCCTGAAAATAGCAAAACAAGTAAAACCTGACAAAAATATACACCTGCAAGCAGCTAAAACTATTGGTCTGGCATAATCTAATAGGAGCTTTAAAATGAGGAACAGAGAAAATGAGTGCAAAGCAGTATTGCAGTAATGGCTGGCATTCCTCAGTACCAAAGAATGATAGGAGTCTTCACATTGATAAATTACACCATGTGTCAAATGGGATTAATATACTTCAAAATTCACATCTAGACACATTGTAATAAAATTGCAGAATATTAAGATAAAGAGAAAATCCTATAAAACAAAAACAAAAATCAGATTAATAATAGATCTTTATCAGCAAAAATTAATGCCCTAGGAAATAGACTAATATCTGAAAGTTTCTAAAGAAAAAATAACAGTACTATAATTCTACAGCCAGTCAAGCTGTAATTTATGAAGATAATTTTAGGCATATATACACATCTAAAATAAAGATCATCATTAGAAGGACTTTGAAAGTCTGTTTTTCAACTAAATAAATAAATTGATAAAATTAGAAAGAAATAGTGATCTACAAGAATCAAAAGTGAGCAAAGAATCAGAAAACCATACATAAAATGCAAATGAATGTTGCTTGTAAACAAAAACAAAATAACATTTTTATGTTTAGTAACAACATGTGTCTAAAATTCTAGGCAAAAATTATATGGGAGTTGGGGAAAATTTGAACAAAATTAAAGTGTGCTAAGGTTATTATCTTTTTCAGAAGGAGAGAGAGATACTGATTAACCTAGGACTTTGTTAAGAAAAGGTATGTGTATGAATGTTACAATTTTAAGAGTAAACAGTAAAAAAGTAGAAATAGAATACCTAATTTCTACTGAATGAATTGAAAGAAGAGGGAAGAACAAAAATCTCAATCAGTTGAAGAGAAGACAAGAAAACAAGAAAAAATAAGCAAAGAAAAAGTATGATAGATTAAAATCACAAAATATGGCAAAGAACAAATATGTCAATAATCATAAAAATGTAAAGCATTCAAGCTATTTTTAAATGAATTACTCAGAGTTGATAAAATAAATCCATCTGTGTTCTGTTCCCAAAATTACCCAGAAATGTATAAACTGGATAAGAGAATACATATTTAGATAAATATCAACACAAAGAGCCTGATATAGCAATATTCAAATCACAAATATAGACTAGTTTTTTATTAAAAAGACAAAAAATAACAGATCTTGGTGAGGATGTGGAGAAAAGGGAACTCTCATACACCGTTGATGGGAATGTAAATTAGTACACCCATTATGGAAAACAGTATGGATGTTTCTCAAAAAGCTAAAAATAGAACTACCATACAACCCAGCAATCCCACTACTGTGCATTTATCCAGAGGAAAGGAAATCAGTATATCAAAGTGATACTTGTATCCATATGTTTGCTGCAGCACTATTCACAATAGCAAAGATACGGAACCAACTTAAATGTCCATAAATGGATGAAGAAAATGTGGATATGTACACAATGGAATACTCTTTGGCCATAAAAAATAATGAAATCCTGTCATTTGCAGCAACATGGATAGAACTGGACGTCATTATGTTAAGTGAACTAAGCCAGCCACAGAAAGACAAATATTATATGTTCTTAATCATATGTGAGAGCTATAAAAGTTGAAATCATGGAGGTAGAGAGTAGAGTATCGGTTACCAGAGGCTGAGAAGTGTGTGTGTGTGTGTGTGTGTGTGTGTGTGTGTGTGTGTGAATAAAGGGAGGCTGGTTAGTGGGTACAAACATATAATTAGATAGAAGGAATAAGTTCTATTGTTTGATAGCAAAGTGGGGTGACTATAGTTAACAACAATGTATAGTATATTTCAAAGTAGCTAGAAGAGAGGACTTGAAATGTTCCCAAAACATAGAAATGATAAATACTTGAAGTGATAGACACCCCAAATACCTGACTTGATCATTGAACATTCTATGCATGTACCAAAGTATGATATGCACCCTATAAATATGTACAACTATTATGTTGATAAAAAAATTTTCAATTAGAATACCTTGGTGAACAACATTAAAAAGGTCAAAGAAAAAATATTATAATACCAATAAAAGGAACAATCTACAAAAAAGACAAAAATATGTTCCAGAATCTATTCTCCCACTTATCGACACTGATCTCAAACTTACTTATTGGATTTGTTAGATCATTGGTATTTAACTTTTAAATGGCATTTTAAGAATGAGAATACTTAATTTTAATGGTAATAATTAAAGTATATAAACTCACTTCATAACACAATGCCTATACTTTTAATGAAATTAAATAGAAAATGTATCACCTGAGAAACCTGTTAACTTTGATCACATTCTCTTGAGTATACATGCTTAATAGTCTATTATACCATAAAGGTATTAATTATGTATGTTATAAATAAATTGTGAGAAAATAAATGTTCTTCTCACCTGCATAATTCTGAAGTATAGATATTTAAACAATATTTCAGTGGATTTTTCCAAAAGCAGCTCGATGTTAATATGGAGACATCTCCTGCTATTTATTCTGTTTGTTCCTTCTCCCCAGGGGGAGGATGTTAGCGTCGCCCTTAATGAGGATTTTGTTGAAATACTAAGTTTTGTTTATTAATGTTTATATGTAATTAACAATTATTTCTCAATTCTTATGTTTAAAAGTATAAACAAAGCATGCATGATAGTTTTCCAAGTATTTCTGGTTTTCCCTATAATTAGAATACAACAAACCCCCCAAGATGACATATAATTAGAAAATAGAAGAAAACTCAGAAGTCAGGGCAAATTAAAGTGTTTATATCATTGAATAATTTAAAAGCACACTTGATATAAGAGGAATTATTGATTGAAATGTCTTGTTAATTAATTTCTGCATTATTTGTCTTCTTTGATTGAGATACCATAGAAATCCTAGTTGGGAATGGCAAGAAAAATTGAAATTTTCCTTGAGGAATATATTTATAGTAGGAAGTTAATGATCGTTTGGAGTCAGTATTTAGTTTGGGATCAAATATTGTTTTATGACTATTATGGATCTAGTTAGGGACTGAGCCAGGAGAAGTTTTTTTTTTTTCTTGATCTTGCACCCCCCTCTATTAATCAAGACATCCTGTCTCCTGAGATTAATGTTGAAGAGCAAAAATTTACTCTATAGCTCAACACAAAGCAGGAGAATGCTAATTTAATGTCATTCCCTTAACGACTCATGAAAAGAAAACATGCCTTTTAACATCCAATATGCTTCCCCAATGCCTATTTCTTGTCAACAGACACAGTCTAATCTTTGAGAGGCAGATGCACACATCTTTTGGCTGAAAGTACAGAGAGCAATTTTATACCAAACACATCAAGAGGGAAATTGGGAACAGTTGCAACACTCTATCGCTCAGTTTTAGAAACCCTTTTATAGTACTGGACAAATACTGGCCTCATGCCCGCTCCCAAAATTCCTCCTACGGAGTGTAATCTCCTGAGAGATTTTTCATTATTGTCTTTACTGCTTAGATCAACACCAGGCAGATTGAGTGAAAATGGCCCTTCAAATCCATTTTTAATCTTTCAAACAGGCAAATTAGTTGTGAATTATTTACCAAGAACATCCAGGTGGGTCCTAATACAGTCAAATCAGCTTTCTGCTTTCCTGTTACCTAGAATTTTTAAGCCTTGAAAATACTGCTGTCACTCCTATTTCTTTTCTTTGGCCAATTTTCAATTTGTTTTCTAAAAATAATTTGACACGCTATCAGAGAACTGAAAGATGTTTACTTTCTTTATTCTGTAGTGACATAGTCAAGTCACTGAGAAAAATTAAATAGTACTTGGACCAACAAATGTTTAGATATTAAAGAAAAATGTAAAGAGGCCATTGGGGAAGGAAAAGTTGCAGGAAGAAATAAAAAAAAATTTAAAAGGAAGGTTAGGATTATATTAACAATTTTTGGCTAGGAATGTAGAGTGTGCGTTGTACTAATCCTACTACACTAGTCAGTGGGCTTGTTTTAAGGAAAGAATGAGTCAACTAAAATGTCTTAAATTGCAACTTTGTGAAGTCAACATGAATTCTCTCTTTCCATTGCTGACCTACATCTTTAGTCAATCCAAATGGTGTCACCTTATTTTACAGTGTATAGACATTTGTAAACAGTATCAAGCCGTCTACTGATTTTCTAATATACAGGTAAATTTCCTGGCTGCTTTATAGCCTGAAGGTTATAAAGTCCTGGATAAAACTATAGAATTAACTCAAGCAAAACTGAAGCATGCTAGGAAAAAATAAGAAAGAAATGCTCTATTAGCAATGAGAGTAATATTATTTGTCTAGTTAGAAATATTATGGTGGGCCGGGCACGGTGGCTCACGCCTGTAATCCTAGCCCTCTGGGAGGCCGAGGCGGGTGGATCTCTCGAGGTCAGGAGTTCGAGACCAGATTGAGCGAGACCCCGTCTCTACTAAAAATACAAAATAAATTATCTGGACAACTAAAAATATGTGTATAGAAAAAATTAGCCGGGCATGGTGGCGCATGCCTGTAGTCCTAGCTACTCGGGTGGCTGAGGCGGTAGGATCACTTAAGCCCAGGAATTTGAGGTTGCTGTGAGCTAGGCGGACGCCACGGCACTCACTCTAGCCTGGGCAACAAAGTGAGACTGTGTCTCAAAAAAAAAAAAAAGAAAAGAAAAGAAATATTATGGTACTACCAAGTAACAAGACAACTTTTGAAAGATGAACATAAGTTGCAAAAGCTAACTCTTATTGAGTGCTTAGGTACTACAATTAATCCTCATAAAAATCCAGAGTTAAGAGCAAGTAATGCTTTCAATTATTGACAAGGAAACCCAACTAGAGACAGATTGAACAGCTTGTCCAAATTTCCATAGTTAGCAAGTGGGGCAGAGGAAGAACTTGAACACAGACATTCTGCCTCCAGAACCTGCCATTTTAACCACTTGACATTTGGCCTCTCTTCCATTCAGTACATCTAATATTACTAAAAATATTCTTAAAAGGCATTGGGGTGACTCTTTACCAAAATAATAAAAATGTATTGAAGATGCCTTATACAAAATCTGCACAAAACACTTACACTATTTGCAATTCTGATGGACGTAATGAAACTGACAACTGTGCTGTTCTCATAGTGTTCCTTTCTGCTGTGTGCAGTTTTTGCTCAAGTTGGTGTTAAGTAATATTACTTGGGGGTGGGAAGATGCCAAAAAGTAGAAGACACAGAAAAAGACAGTGGAGGTAAGGGAGAATTTCAAGGACATGAATCAGAAACACTGTACATTTTTTAATCTACCAGAGAAAAACAATCTCAAGCTTAAAATAGACAAAATAAAGTAAAAAAAAAAAAAAGAAAAGAAAAGAAAGAAAACCCTCTGCACCTATGATGTGCCCCATACTTTCTCATGTAAAACTCCCTTCATTCTCCTGATAAACCTGTGATATAAGTATTATTAGCCTTTTTAAAGATGAGGGACCTGAAGTGAACCAATACAGAGACAGAATTCAAACCCAAGTTTTCTTTTGCCAAATCCATTGTTCTATCTTCTGCTCTGCTACCGTGTGGCTTTGAGTTTAACTCAAAAATCACACTAAACGGTATTGCTTCTGTTCCAGCATTTCTTGGGAAATGTACACATTTTTCTGACTCCCTAGAAGGACTAAGTGAAGAAATTGGAAAAGTGGGAAAAATCATTACAATAATTATGTGAAAATTAAAGCATATCAAGCAACATGGAGGCATTTATCGGTTTGAATGGATACTTTAATGTCAGGTAAAAAGTAAGAGCAGGAAATCTTAACATTAGAAGTGGAAGGTCAAAGTCAACAGTTCTGGGAGTAGGACGGGAGTACATAGGAAAAGTTGATGTGTTATAAATGAGTGTCTGTGGTCCTATCTGCTCTTAATCATGAATCATTCTTATAAATAAAATAAATATTAGTAACTTTTATGCAAAAAAAAAAATGTAGTGGTAGACATTAGTTCTACTATCAGTTCAGAATCCTTGATTTCCAAATCATGATACCCCTGCTTACTGGCTACATAACCTTAAGGAGATTAGTTAACCTCTCTGCAGCTTAATTTCTTTATTTGTAAAATGGGAATGATAATGACACATAAAGAGTTATGAGAATTAATGAGCTGATACATACAAAGGTGCATAAAAGAATGTCTGCTGGGCACAGAGGTAAAGGCTCAATAAAATTTTGAAAATGGAATCACTGTTGTTCTTGCTTTCATTATTATGAGCCATCGCCACATTAGCACCCTAAGGAACAAGGCAAGAAGGTCCACTTTCACCTCTTCTCTTCAGCATTGTGCTGGAGGTCTTAGCCAATGCCACAAAGCAGAAGAAAAAAAGAAGACCAGATTATGCAGATTGAAAAGAAAGAAGTATAATTATCTTTAGTCACAGGTGATATGGTTGTGAATGTTGAAAATCCTATGGCATTGACAGAAAAGCTAGTATTAATAGAAATAATAAGTGAGTATAGCATAACCATAGATTCAAAATCAGTGTGTAAAAATCAAGTGTATTTTTACACTAGCAACAAAAATTAAAATTAGGAAATACTAGTTATAGTATCCTCAAAAAATGTGAAATAGGAATAAATGTAACAATATGTATGAAAAACTTATATGCTAAAAACTGTAAGACATTGCAAGGAAAAATTAAATAGAACAAAATAAATGGAGAGAGATACTATAGGTGAGCATACCTGATACAAAATCTGAAATCAGAAAGCACCAACATGATGCCACCCGGGAAAAGTCGACACCTGAACTCACGCAATGGGTTGCAGTCAAAGCACAGGCACACGACATAGTTTATTTGGTTTTCCTACATGACTTGCTAACAGCAGTAAACGGAAGCGTGGGTATGGAAGGTTTTCAAACGGGTTTAGCATGAAAGATGTTGCATACGCTGTTGCCAACACTTGGAACCTAGCAACTAAAGACAGTTGTGCACTCCTGGCACAACCTCTGGCCTGCAACTATGCTCGGTGATGATGATGAATAAGGTGGAGATGTCGAAGGATTCCATATGTCAAGTGAGAAAAAAATGATGTCTGACCTCCTTACATATGCAAAAAATATACCTTCAGTAGGAGTCTATCAGGAAGTTGGAAGACGTGAATATCAAAGAAATTTTTAACATCAGTAACGAGGCTCCAGTTGTTCATTCATTGACCGATGGTGAAATAGACGAAATGGTTCTGAATCGAGGTGATTGTGATAATAGCGACAATGAAGATGACGTTCACACTGCAGAAAAAGAGCCTACAGACATGGTGAAAATGTACGATGGGATTATTGAAGGATTAGAGCAGCATGCATTCATAGTAACAAGAAATCTTGTCTGTTTATAAAATCAAAGAGAGGCTTCTAAGACAAAAACCATTGTTAATGAGGCAGGTGACTCTGGAGGAAACAGTTTAAAAAACCAACGAGCAGAATGCATCCTCATTCTGCTAGGGTACTCCCTAGAGTACCCACTTTCTGGTTCCTCAAGGGTTTCTGATGTTTCTTCTCACCTAAAAAAAAATAAAATAAAACGCAGTGTACAGTAACCTTTTAGTCAAAACATAGCATTGTAGGTGGAGACTGAAAGCCTGCGGTTGTTTGTTGTTGCTGCTGTTCAACAGCTGATGCAGGTGTTCTGGGGATGCTACTGTGTTGCCTAGTTACCCTGAACCACTATTTTTTCTCCATATTAATGGTATGTCATATTTCTTACTGTTAAGTACTTATGTGTGAATATGCGCAAGAAAATGATTGCTTATCGATAGCATATAAATTCAGAGTCAGGAATGATGGTGATGCTGAACAACCACAGATTGTCTACATGGGTGGCTGAGATCGTGACACCTTTGCTTTCTCATGGTTCAATGTATACAAATTCTGTTTCCTGCACAAAATTATTAAAACTGGTGTATAAAATTACCTTCAGGCTATGTGTATAAGGTATATATGAAATAAAAACAAATATCTCGTTTAGACGTGGGTCCCATTCCCAAGATACCTCATTATATTTACGTAAATATTCTAAAATCCAAAAAAACTCCAAAATCCAAAACACTTCTGGATGCAAGAATTTCAGGTAAGGGATACTTAGCCTGTAAGTGGTGGGTCAGAACACTCAATATTGTTAGGAAGTCAGTTCTCCCCAAATTGATCAATGCAATCTTAATCAAAATCCAAGCAGACTTTTACATGAAAGTTGACAAGATGATGTTAAAATTTATATGAAAATGTAAAGAATTTGGAGGAGCCAAAATAATTTTGAAAAAAATAAAGAAGGGCTTACATTACCTGTTCTCAAGACTTATTGTAAAGCCGTATTAATCCAGACAGTGTGGTATAAGCAGAAGAATAGATATAAAGATCTTTGGAAAAGAATTGAGAATCCAGAAATAGGTCCACATATGTGGTTGATTGATTTTCAACTAATATGTCAGGTAATTCAGTGAGAAAAGGGCAATTTTCCCCCCAAGCAATGGTGTTAGAATAATTAGATACCCATATGGAAAAAAATAAAGTAAGGATAGTCTTTACTTCATCACATCATAGTAAAAAGTAAACTCCAAATGAACCATAGAGGAAAACAAGAGGAAACTTTTGTGATATCAGAGCAGAAAAAGATTGTCCAGACAGGAAAAGTAATAATGATTAAAAACTGATAAACGGGATTTCAAAACTAAAAACTTCTGGTGTTCAAAAGACACCATTAAGAAAACAAACAGATAAGCTATAAACTGAGAGATAATATTCATATACATGTATTAATATCTGATAAAGAGCTTGTATACAGAACATATATTAAAAAAAACTCCCATGTTACAATAATGAGAAAACAAAGAACCTAGTGAAAATAAGGTTAAAAAATTTGGACACTTCATTAAAGTTACACAAATAGCTATTAAACATATGAAAAGTTGTTCAACATCATTACTCATCAAAGAGCTGCAAATTGAGAGACTGAGGCAGGAGGATCACTTGAGACCAGGAGTTTAAGGTTGCTGTGAGGTATAATGACTCCGCTGCACTCTAGCCCAGGCAAGAGAGGAAGACCTCATCTCAAAAAAAAAAAAAAAAAAGTGTTGGCCAGTGTTGGCAAGAAATGGAAAATAGAGCATCACTGGAAAAATACTTTGCAGTTTCTTTTAAAGTTAAACATATAGTTAACCATGTGACCCAGCAATTCCACTCTTAGATATTTTCCCAAGGTGAATATGAACAAAATGAACACAAAATGTGTTCAGGATTGTTCATAGCAACTGTTCTCAATAGTTTGATACTGGAAAAAACCCAAATATTCATTGATTGGTAAACATTCATGATGTATTCATACAATGTGTTATGTATTCATACAATATAATACTTCTCAACAATTAAAAGAAATTAATTACACGACATTCATGATACCATGGAAGACTCTCTTGGATGAAGCTAAGCACAAAAGTACACATAATGTATTTTTCCACTTACATGAAATTCTAGAAATGGTAAATGTAGTCTATAGTTATAGAAAACAGATCAGTAATTGCCTAGGATCAGGAGTGCAGGCTGGAGATTGGGAAGGAGCCCAGGAGAATTTTTTAAGATGATAGAAATGTTGTATATTTTGATTCTGGTATTGATTACATGGGCATATACATTTGTTAAAATTCTTTTATCTGTACATTTCAAATGGAGTCATTTTATTGTACGTAAATTATAGCATAGCAAAGTTAATTTAAAAAATAAGCCCCATTAATTCTCTCATCATAGTACTGTTACTGGTTTATAAGAGCAGTCACAAATATGTGTACAAACATGTCATAAAACAGTCAACACAAATTAGTAGGGGAGGCAAAGATTACTCAACAACAATATCATGGACAATTAGCTGGCTGTTTGGAAGAATATCAAAGTTTAGCTTGATTTTACACCACCACACACCAAAATAAATTCCAGCAATAGCAGAGTGAAATGTGTATTTATAACACAATTTTTCAAATGGGAGAAAATATAAATAAATATTTATTAGATCTTCTGAATCCAGAGGACTTTTTAAGCTTGAAATCCTTGGAAGAAATCATAAAAAAGAAGATCAAAACATTTAAGTATCTTAAAATTAAAAATGTATTTTAAAAATATGATAAATCAAATTAAATGTTAAATGACAAATTTGAAAAAACTCTGTAATATATGACTTTATAAACTTATATATAAGATATGAAGAATTTCACATGTAAAGTACTTTTAGAAATAGATAAGAAAACACAAAGATTCCTTTGCATAAATGACAAAGGATATTAAAATACAAAGCAAATAAATGTATTTAAAAAGGCTTGATTTCATTAGTAAAAATGCAAACAAAAAGAAATTAACACACTTTTTCCCATTAAATTAGCAAACATTTTAAAGATTATAATAATCATATTAGTGAGGTTACAGTAAAGTCTGCAATTTTATATACCACAGGTGGTAAAGTAAGTTGGTATGAACTTTATGAAGAATTGAAAACACCTAAACATCTAATATTAAGGGAATATTTATATCAATTATGATATAATCACCCTGTGGAATATTGCATAATATCATAATTAAAATAATTAACATGAAGATTTTTTTTAATTACTGGACAATAATGGTAGGGTGAAATTATATTACACAATAGTTAGTATATAAAATGTGATCTCGTCAATGGAAAGGGAAAAATCGATCACATAGTAGGAGCTCACTCTATGCTTCATTCTTATGACTTGTCCACCTGCACTCTAGGGAGACTCTCCCAGGCACTGGACTCTGCTAAGCTCTATCAGGGGTCCCCAACATATGGTGAGCTGTATAATTATTTCATTATATATTACAATGTAATAGTAATGGAAATAAAGTGCACATTAATAAATGTAATACACTTGAATCATCCCGAAACCAATCTCCCACCTCCCCAGTCCATGGAAAAATTGTCTTCCATAAAAATGGTCCCTGGTGCCACAAAGTTGGGGACTGCTGCTTAGATCACAGAGATGAACAAGATTTAAAAAAAAAAAATTCCCTGACCTCATAAAGCTCAATTATTGCCAGGCAGACAGATATTAACTACCTTACAGACTGTGATGAATCTTATAATGGATATAAAGCAGGTGAGCAGATAAAGAGTAACTGGGGGGAGGCTGCTTTAGAGTGTAGGGCCAGGGGAGTTCTTTCTAAGTAGGTGGGCTTCAAGCTGACTACTGATAGATGAGAATGAATTAGCCATATGAAGAGCTTGGAGAAGAGTATTCTAGGGAGAAAGAAGGGTAAGTACAAAGGTCTTAAAAGTTTTGACAAATGTATTTTATAGATGGATGAATTAATTATATACATTGATTAGCAATATTTCAATAACTACCTTGCCATGTACAACTTTTTTGATATTCCCCTTCCAGAAGCTTTTCTCCACTTACTGAGCGAGAACACAAAATTCTCAGTGCATTTTCCTCCTTTAAGAAATTGTGTTATGTATCTGTCATTTGTACACATAAATTCATAATCAGGCAAGCACTCCTTGGCAGTCCTATTAAACTGTGTACATATGAGTTATGAATGAGTTTGTTTACAAAGTCTAAGAATTACACATATCCCCAGGGCTAAGAAATTCTCACGAAATCTCTGCCAACTCCACAAAATTATAGTCTTGTATGAATCCCCCAAGGGGGGAAGGGATTATTTTATCATCCCTGTACTTTTTCTCTAGCATATAGTGAGCAATTACTGCTCAAGCTGCAAATACTAGAGAAGAAGAAAATGGATAAAAATAGCATTCACACTGCATAGATCTTCCCTCCCACCCCCAACTCAGGAGCTCAGAGAACTGTATTCAAAATGAAATGTAGAGGTGACATTGAGAAGTTGGATAAATAAAAGAATTGAGGGGCTTGTAAACGAGAGACACATTAGGTTAGTGGTCCTCAACCTTTTTGGCACCAGGGACCCGTTTCATGGAAGACAATTTTTCCACAGATGAGGGGGACTGGGGTGGGGCCGGAGCTCAGGCAGTGATTCCAGTGAGGGGAGCAGCTGTAAATACAAGTGAAGCTTCACTTGCTCATTGCTCACCTACTGCTGTGCACAATTTTTCCACAGATGGCCAGGGCGCAGTGTTGGGGAAACAGCGGAGCTCTGCGGCCCAGTCCCTCACAGACCACGGACTGGTACCAGTCTGCAGCCTGCAAGTTGGGGACCACAGCATTAGGTAAAACCTGGGTCTCTACTTGTGATTGGTTACATGTAAATGGATCAACTGGACATGGAGGTCTGGTCAACTGAGTCTATTCACTGCAACATATCAGCTTCCCAGAACAGACTAGAAAGAGTTAAAAGTGGGAAACTCAATGGTCATGACATGCCAAGATTAGATCGTACTGTTTTAGAGAATAGACTGAAGGAAAATTAGAGGTAAGTGTTGGCAACTCCCCCAGATATTTATTATTCCATAGTTCCAAATTAAAGATGGAGGCAGGTTGATGGGCCATATATCTGCATATTGCCCACCTAAATCACGCATTAAAAATCTGTTGCTATATTAGTCGAATCCATCTTCCCCACTTGAGTGCAGGCTCCTATGTGAATAGAATTTCAAGAGGGCCCTAAAAAATAAAACCAAAACCTAGTAATAAAAAAAAAAATTCTCCCTATTACTGAAACCACTATTAGAACTTCATTTCTTTGGATGAAAGCATTGATCCTTGTTAACATGAAAATAACCCAAGTTAATGAGTTTGAAATCCTTTCTTGAAAGCAATTTTTGAAAATGGGGAGACGGAGAGTGTGAAGTCACTGAGCAAGTGAGGTGGTAGGAAAGAGGGGAAAGACCGCAAATGGAAAGGCCTTAATCACTATGAGCAAATCTCTCCCATCTCAAAATTTTCTTTGTGCCAAGTTTTGTCCGTAGGTGTCGGTTCAGGTTTCTGGCAATTTGGCAAACTAGCTATATGAGATAGAATGATTCAGAGTATATACAGAAAACTTCTAAGTGGCAGTAGCTTAAAAAAGAAAGAAAACTCTCTTTTAGGCAAAAAGAATTTCAAACTCAAGCTACTACGGTGGCTCATCAGAAACCAGGCCATTTACAGTATTTTAACCAGTCATTCAAAGATACGCAAATTCTCTTTATGGACTAAAATGGCTACAAGATAAGATAGTCATTCAATTTGCAGGCCAGTCAGCAGAATGAAGGAAAGAAAGAAACTAAGGAGAACCCAGAGTCCAGCACATTACTGTTTACGACTTTCTGACCAACACTTAATCAAGTGTGCGTACCTGCACACAAGGAGGAAAGAGAACTGTGTCTTCTATCCACGTGTGTCTTTAATCAGTGTTCTGTTACCGAAAAGAAGGGGAATTCAGATGCTGAGAAAGGCAGCGAGCAGATGCCATTACTTTAAAGTACACAAAAATCCTTAAGCTACAAAATATCTATAAATTTTAGATAAAATATAATAAAGATATAATCTATTTCTGAGACTTCTTTTTCTGTCCAACATAGAGTAACAGGGACCAGATTTACCCTCCCACCCACAACAACTGAAAAAATAATACAGACAAAAATACATGAAACAGTGGTTTTCCAAGACATTAAGCAGTGAAGGACATGACCTGTGCGAAACAGAACACAAATAAGGTAGCCCTAGGATTGCCCCAGCTTCCAGCCCTGCAGGAGTTTCAAGGTCGTAACACCAGGAAGGGAACCAAGGCAAATGCTAGCGGACACCCTGAGCAGAAGAGATGAAACTGAGAGTCTGAGTAGACCAAGACCGGTAGATTTTGCAGACCAGAGATGAGACAAGAAATTTGCACAAAGAGATAACTCAGGACACCTGCAGGATTCCTTTCAAGTATTCAGCAGAGTACTCATCCATATATCAGTGTGAAAAAATTAACCAAGGTTAGGGTAAAAAACAAATAAAAACATTGGAGAACAGTGCCCAGCACTCAGAAAGGGCTGGCAGTAGTGGCTGTTTCCACCAGGCAGACTGGAAAAAAACCATAATTCACAGGGCAATGAGCAATAACCTCAGGAAGATTTTGCCTCAGCAGTTGAGAATAATACAATTAAGCACTCCTCTGCATCTGTGAAAGAAATCATAAAAGGATCAAATTGTTTCCAAGTAAATTAATTGGATCCTGGAACAAATCTCAAGAATATTTACAGGGATATAAAAATATACACCTAACAAGGTAAAGTTCCAATGTCTGGCATCCAATCAACTAAACAAGTGAGTTTAGCAAGGTTGTAGAGTAGAATATCCAAAATAAATTGTATTTCTATATACATGCAGCGTACAACTAGAAATTGAAATAAAAACACCATTTAAAATAACATCAAAAATATTAACTACTTAGGATAAATATTATATAGTGAAAACTGTAAATGACTGGATCATAGGGCTTGAATGGCCAATAAGCTTGCCTATTAGCTTGGACTTTTTGTAGAGCCCTCTCCTGCTGTGAGTTTCTTAGGAAATGGAAGCCTTCTGAGTCACCCAATAAATGAGTCAAAGCAGTATTCTGTATTGTGGTACGTATTTACTCTGAAATCCAAAGAAGTCCACCATGTGCAATCCTCTTTGCTTGTGGCAAGAGGTGTGAAGTGCAACAATATATTCTCTATCTTAGACGGGGCCAGTATTGCCCAGTCCACTGAGGTCAGAAAATAATGTGCCAGGCCCCTGATTTTCCATGAGGATTACCTCCTACTTTTCAGTACCAGGGCATCATCTAGGGTGCTTAGCCACTTCTTGCTCACAAGATCCAATTAGGGTGATGTTCCATGAACTATAAAGATGACTAATAGTATGTAGACATATTAGGACAGAGAGCAAGAAAGTTAACATAGCTTTGGGTCAAGATAGTAAGTTTGTCCTTATTATATAAAATCAAACTGCTTTTGATCCTTTCCACTGAGATTGAGCAAAACACATTTACCCAATCAACAGTTAAATATGAAATACTAGTGGCTATGTTGATCTGCTCCAGTAAAGCTACTATATTTGGCATGGCAGCTGCAGTTGGGGCTACCACCTGTTTATATTTATTGTTTTCTAATATTATCCCTCATTATTTATATGCTTTTTGCAGGAGCAAGTATTAAATCTTGGTATGATGGGGACCACCATCCCTGCATCCTTTAAGTCTTTTATGGTGGCACTAAACTTCATAATTCTTGGATGGTAGTGTTTCTGATCTTCTGTCTTGGCCAAGAGTGGGTGGCAGTTTCAGGGACTTTCACGGGCGCTCCCTACCATTTTGATCATTACTTTACAAGTCAACGTGCAAATGTCAGAGTTCTGTTTGTGCCAAAAATGTTTATTTTAATTACATATTCAGGACCTGGAAAATAACCAAAAGATGAATCTGTGGACCCACTGGGTCCACTGTAAGATGGACTTGGGCCAGGACTCCATTTTGTCAACTAACTAGCCTGCATACATTTTACTGTGTCTGTGGCCCTTGAGAAGTCTGAATATTTTCCTTTTTCCTGTTAACAATTATCCTAGAAAAAAAAATCAAAAAAATCGTGGGTCCCTTTGGGGAAGGATTGAAGAAATATACACTTGTGATGACATTACAGCGTATTTCCTCAGGAGTATACAGCCTCTGCTTCAATCAGTTGGCTCTGAGTCTGTGAACTGGCTTAGATCTGGAAAGTGAATGAGAATTTCCTGTTATTATTGTTATCATTATAATGGTTGATATCAGCCCACTACTCACCAGCTCTTATTTTTAAACATTATTGTTATTGTCATTGTTATACAAATCAGGTAACACCTTAGTCCATTGTCCTTCTATTTTGACCCCAGAAACACCATGATCTAATAGTCATCACCCTAGGTCCATATGGATAAAGGCACCTTGATTGTCACTCCACTCTTTCTGTCCATAACTAGGATGGCCAAAGATTTATTGTCAAAATCAGGGCACTTTTGAGAATGAAAGCTGGCACTATTAAAAATATGCTGGAATAATAGGTAAAAACTGTCCTGGGCAAACTATGACATATGCTGACTTTACTCATGACGGTATTGAGATCCAGCTTGCCTCTGATGATTCAGTGCTGCCACCTGGCTTCTGCCATTTCTTAATCCTTTCAATCTCATGATTTCCGAGGATCACGACTCCATGCAGCAGCATCTCACACCGTCGGCGCCAGCCTATACAAGACAGCAAGCATGAAACTTTTTGAAGATATTGATGACACCTTCATAGGGACATTCTTTGTTGCCTTTAGAAAGGGAGTACCCTTTGGGACCTGTTTGGTGGAGTCCTCAGGTATACACAGTAAATCCATTCTAATATACACTTATCCTTGGGCCTTCTGAACACTTTCCCAATTTTATGCCAAAAATTTTGGCATCTTTACTTCATTTACTATAAGCTATTGCTCTATCCAAATATCAAAGAGCCATCCTATCAGACTATGAAGACTGGTTCCAGGTGTTTTTGCCAAAACACTGAATCCTGAGTCATAGATGACTGTCTCTATGTCAGTAAATTCCCCCCCACCTAGCCTTATATTCCATATTCCTCCCAAGTCCAGTGCTCTCCAGATCTGGTCCCCTGCATGTTCCTCTGGTTCATGCCTTGTGCATATTATCCACATAATCCAATTCATTTGATATGTAAGCTCTTTCTTCATTGAGCAGGGTACTTCTTCATTCAACTTGTGCTAAAATATGACTCTGATTTTCAGCCTGAAGTAATGAAGTGGGATGGGGGTGCTAATAATAGGCGCTATTTTATGAAATACTTGCTACAGCCGAGATCGTTGCATGGTCCCCAAGTACAGGAAGGCCTCTCTCCCTGGCAAGTGGAAAGGCCTGCTTTTGCTGGCCAGAGGATTTAGAAGAATTTAGGCATTACAGACTCACAGGTTCACCTATCTAAATGCCCCAGTTCCAGATCTCAGGGCCTACTTCTTTTTTTTTTTAATCAAGATCCTATGTTTTACATAGGAAATCTGTCAGATTTGCACAGTCATTCTCCTTCGCATCAATGCCACCCTTAAAATCAGATCCAGGGCCTGGGTTTCAGCACAGTCTACCATATGGCTGAGAATTTTCTTAAAAGCTGAATCAGCCAAGGTCTGAGTATTTCCTTTCCATTTAGCAGAGTCATGGTAGTAAATGGCAGCAAGGTCTCTTTGAGGAAAGTTTGGAAGAAGATTTGCAGTATATTCTTGTGGCTGAGTTTGCAGGGTACTTTCTTGAGGGACCCACCCTCCTCTTCCATCAAAGGGATTTGAGTTTGTGAACTGGCTTAGGTCTGCGAGCTAGACAAGAGGCTTTGACTCTTTACTGTGATGACTCGAGTCAGCTTTCTGGTCCCAAGGCCTGAATTTTTTTTTATCTTGTTATAGGATTAAGTAACATTTTAGTATAATGTCTATCTATTTTATTTCTGTAGCTGGTAGTAGCATTCTGACTATCCCTTCATCCCTCATACTTGTTACTGGAAATGTGTTCTAATTGTTTTTGGAAGGTAAGTGCTGCCACTTAGCTCTGCTATGCCAGGATCCCAGTATCCCCACTGAAATCAGAGGACCCAGTGCAATGGCAGCGTGTCACACCATCCTGCCTGGCCTACAAAGGACAGCAACCATAGAACTTTTCTAGGACACTAGCTCCCCTTCATTAATATATTGCTTAATGCTCTAGCGAGGGAGGTGTCCTCTGAGCTATCTAGGATGATGTAGGGAGGATGGGCCAGGGGGGTTAGTGTGCAGATCACTTATGATAAATCCATCCCAACATCCCCATTCTAAACCCTTTAAATTCCTTCCTCTGCACTATGTTGGGAAAGTTCTACGTCTTCATCTCAACGAATGTGGGCCACCACTGAACACAAGTTCTGTCAACCAACCAAGTAACCCGTTAGAAATACTTCCAGATGTGCAAGATAACACATTACATCTATAAACTCTGGAAAGAATGCCCTTTTTAATATATTAGACTCAATCCAGTTGTATAGCAGAAATAATGTATTGTAAGGAATGAGATATCAGAAGACTAAAAAAAGACAAAAGGAAAACATTGAGATAATACAGAAATAATAGCATAGAAAGAAACTGCCATTTCAAGGGCTGGGGAACAAAGGGAAGAGGTTGGATGTATTAAAACCTAGAAGCTTGGAGAACTTCCATGTAGCAGGAACTCGGGCCTCTGAGAAGGGGCACGGGAAGCTGGTATCCCTGAAAGGGTAATGTTGGCAGGCACAGAACACAAAACGGGAAGGAGCTGGTTGTTTCTCCCACTCCAAGCTTTCAGTCTCCCTCTAGTGTTCTGTTTTGGGAAAACCTAAGAGGGAGCCAGCTGCCAAAACAGAAACATGGCTTGAGTGCATCACAAAGCAAAGTATAGAAAAGTGGAGAAGAGAAACAACAGCTGAATAACAAGCATGGTGCCCCTTGGACTATCACAGGGCAGTTGGCTCCACATGATCTTCTTCAGGTTTCCCAGTGCCATTCACAGAGTCCACTGTCCTCCATAATCCTTATAAGTATCCCCATATCCTCTGAGGCATGAGATGTCCAGTTGCCACAGCTTATGGCCAGTGCCTCAGTTTCCCTCTGCACCTCATCCCAATGAAACCCAGATGAAAGCCTGGGTGATTTTGATGCTACTGCAAGCAGGAGTTATCGCCACCTTCAGTTATCACCAGTAACAGGGTCCCTATCGGCATCAGACTGGAGAGAAACACAACTTCACAATCTTATCCCGAGGCATCTGCTCTCAAGGGTTATCCCTGATTCCAGCTGTCTCGGCCTCCGTTTTCCAGAGGGCGGAGCCTGAGGCAAACACATTTATGTTGCTACTTTAGGGAGAATGCAACCCCAGGAGAGAGGAAGTGCGAGGGAAAGGGGAAAGAGGTGGGGAGGTAGGAGAGCCAGCACCAAGTATATCACTGCGCAGGCCACCACCTGGGACCAAAGAGCCTATGGCAGGATCTCGCAGGATCCTAGGAGCCTACGAACTGCTGCATTTGAGGATAGTCTGTGGGATGGAGGGAGGAAGGAAGGGTGGATCGTTTTTCCGCTGGCTCCCATCTCCCTTTGTCGTAACATTCACTCTCTGTGGTTCTCTAAGAGTCACTTTCCTGCAATTACGGTTTGAATGGGTAGGCGCTGAGCAAGTCCTAGGGCACCTCACGCCTCATAGCAACAGAGGGACCTTAAGGCAGAAGGTGAAAGTCACAAGTCTTGGGCAAGGGACAAGGCACTGTCTGAAGTGAGCCTTAGCCTGTGCTGGGCTGGTCACTACAGCTGCAGCTAGCGGGGAAAAGTGAAAAAGGGCCCTGTCGAGGCTGGAAAGATCCAAGTGATGTCTTGTCTGTTAAAAACATCATTTGTGTTGAAAAAAGACGAGAAGAAACCCAAAGAGCTATCTATTACAAGGAGAATGACTGAATAAAATACATATAATTATATGCAACTGTAAAAAAAAATTACAAAGCATTTTAGGTCCTGGTATGGAAAATCTATAAAATATAGTATGAAGTGAAAAAGAAAGGTACAAATGAATATTTATAATGTGCAAGCTTTTACCAGAAAATGGGAGAATGAGCATGTACATAAAGAAACTTGAGGATGATGCTTGTGAAACTGTAAACAGTGCTAACCTGTGGGTAGGGAAGTGAGCATGGGAAAAAGTATGAGAGGCGGATTTCCATTGTAAAATATTTTATACTTTGGGGCTTTTGAGCCATGTGAACGCATTAGCTAAGCATTCAATACAGAAATACGGGGGCGTGGGGAAAGGTTAGAGAATACCCAGAAAAACAAAAAGGAAATACTACTTATCTTCTCACAGGTAGAAAACTGAGAAATAGACAAAAATGACAATGATAATAAAAATAAGTGAAGATTAAAAAAAAAAAAACCCAGACCTTCTTCTTCAAAAAGTTTAATAAAATAGTCATGAAAGGAAAGTCATGCAAGACCAATACGTAAAAAGAAAAAGAATATGAAAATAAATAAAATATAGAATGAGAAAAGGGATAAAATTGCAGATACAATATTATAAACAAGTATATACTGACGAATTTGAAAACTTAGATGAGATGAAAAACTTCAAAGAAAAATAAGATGCTAAAATAAAAAAATTGAGAATTTGAAGAAAACACTAAGAATTAAATAAATTGAAATGGTAGTCAAAGACCCCCATTCCGCCCCCACCCTCACCCCTGACCAAATTCTCCCAGGCCCAAAAGGCTTTATATAGTGAGTCGTCTTACCAACATGTCATGGAGGGCTAGTTCCCATGTGATATAGGTTGTCCCAAAGGTGGAACAAAAGCTGCCTAGATCATTTTATGAGGCCAATGAAATCTTGCTTCCAAAAACATAAGGGCAATACAAGAAAAGAAAACTACAGACCATTTATCTTATAGATATAAATGCTACCTTCAAAGGACAAGCAAAATGTGACTACTTGTCACCTCCTCCTTAACAGTCCAAGCCACCATATCTTTCAATTAAACTTTTTGCAACAGATCTCCCCATTTCCATTCTTGGCTCATTGCCATCTCTTCTTCAGAGAGGCAAAAGTGTTTTTTTTTTAAGCATTGTCATCATTCTTTCAGATATTTGTCCAAACATCTCTTGATAAAAGAGGATTTCATCTTCTTCCATATCGCATCCCTCTTTATCTTTTACTATGCATTACTTTGTTTCACTGATTATCAGCTGATATATTATATATTGCTTTGTTTATGCTTTATTTTCTGTTTCCCTACTCAAGAATTAAATTTTATCAGAGCAGGGATTTTGTTTTGTTGCTGCTGTTTTGTTTGCACTTAAAAGAGTGTTGGTACATAGTAGATAGTCAAATATTTGCTGAGGAATGGCATTTATATAAGTAGAACTACATGGAATACATACTGTGTCTTGTTCAGGAATACATATATATATATTTAGAAACATGTTTATATATGTATTCATAAATACACTTTAAAATGTGCATGGGAATGATAACCACCAAATGCAGGAGGATGGTTACCTCTGGAGAGAGGAAGGGGAGGGAAAAGCATGTGATGTTTTATTTCTTATTTTAAGTGGTAGGTACTTAGCTATTTGTTACATTATTCTTCTTACCTTTTTAAAGTGTCTAAACAGTATATTAATTGTCAAGAGTATAGACCCAAGAGCCTGACCAGTAGGGTTTGAATTCTGTCTCTGCTTAGAAGCTGTGTGACCTGAGAAATTGTACTTAACCTCTCTGAGCTTCAGTGACTTTCTCTGTAACATGGTGATAATAATACCCACCTTATGAAAATGAGCCGAGTGAATACATGCAAAGTGCTTGGTACATAGTCATGCTATATAAGACTTTTCCTTATTTCACATTATTGAGCTCAGATTCAACAGAGTATTTTGATGGGTATAGAATAAAGAGACATATCTATGTTTAAACTTTGGTCATGTCACTTTCTAGTACTAAGCATTGTGGAAAAGGGAAACAAATACATAGACCGTGCCCTCAAGAACTTTATCCTAGCAATGGAGACTGTAAGATACACCTAGCTAAAAAATAATGCAATGTGAAAAAATCAGCACTATAATAGCATAGAGAAGGAAGTGTTTGAAATATGACAGAGTCCAAAACCTGTATTGTGCCAAACTTATATTAAATAATAAATGTTAGTTGCCCCTACTCTCTATTCAGTGGTCTATGGACATTAATTGCCAAAAAAAGAGCCAATAGAAAGCAATTAATGATCATGATGTGTTTAAGAATTAGTTTTTAATTAGAAAGAATATTAATTAATGTAAGCTACCATGCAGAGGGCTTAATATTTATTTTTTCAACATTTAAAAAGTAGAAGGGAAAATTCTGATATGAAAACCATTACTCCGTACATATACTATGAGTGTCATAAATTGAAATTGGTCCTAGAAACTAACAATGCACAAAAAGCATGTCCTGCCAACTATGTGGTTATATTTAGCTTCTCAATATAAACCAAGGAATTATTTTCCCACTGTTTTCAATTCCTCTATGTTTCATACAAATAATTCTCTAAAAATACACATTTTAAAGCATCTTGAGTTTTAAAAATGCCACTGGACTCAAATGACCTTTTATTGAAACTAAAAGTCCCCTTCTGATACTAATTTAGTCTAAAGGAAACAAAGTTGTACTGTTAGTAAATAGAGATGGCATTGAATCTTCCTGAGCTTATCAGCTAAAGCATTCATGGTCTTCGTCAATTTTCTTTCTAAGTCTAAAATAGGGTACAACCAGGCACAATTGCAAATCAAGTGAAGTTTGTCTGCACAGCTCTCCTTTCTAGTAATTGAAATCCCCTGCTGCTGAAGAACTTGTTTGTTGCACTGGCAAACAGAGCAGCATTGGAGTCTGGGGTGGGATACTCAGCGTGAGATTGTACCTAGAAAGAGTGAAGAGTTCTGTCATTTGAAGATACTTTGCATCTACATTCTTTTGAGAAGTTGATCATAGAGGACTCAGGTAGGTCTCAGGGAATAAGACTTGAACGGTTGAGTTTCTGGAGGGCAAGCCAAACACGGTGGTTAAGAGTGTGGGCTCTGGCACCAGGCAACTGCAGTTAGAATCCTGGTGTTGCAATTTGTTCATTGTGGGACCATGGGAAAATTATTTAAACTCTCTGAGTCTCAGTTTCTTCATCTGTAAATTTGAATGATAATAATACTTATCTTTTAGAGTTGTTATTGCAATTTAGTGAGCTAGCATTTGTAAAGCACTTATAATAGTGCCTGAAACAAAGTGTTATTTAGGTCATTTTAAAATGAATAAGTAAGTAAATCAACCAACCAACCAGAGCAATCCTACTTCTGGTAATGACAGACTAAGTAATTACTGAACATAGCTAAAATAAGCCAGAGGATATTTTTGAGAGTGTCTTCTGAGTACTGAAGATTTAATCAAATAGTGATTAACTACTGGGCCAATATCTCGGTAGTGAAGGAAATTGGTAGTGATACCAATTTTGCCCTGGGAGCACTGTCACCTGGAAAGAGGTGGCCGAGAAGCTAGGCAGTGCTTTCACAACCTTATGAACCTATGAGAACAAAAATCAGAGTCCAGGGCCCATCAGGGATGGCAACACTGTTACCTACTCCCTCCTTATATTTAGGCTTCCTCTTTGTGTAAGAATAAAATGGAAATAAACCAGCCGTCCCAAGGGATAAAGCCTTGTTTTAAGTCACCTAGGTGTCCCCCAAACTCTTAAGGCTTGAGAAGGTTAAAGGTATCGCTGATGGCGAGTGCCCCCAGACACCTAACAGAAAAAGCCATCTCTGAAGGAAAATGGAATTATCCCAGTTTTCAAGATCCTACTATAAACACATTTTCAAATAGAATGACTAGTACATGGTTAAAAATAATGAGCCACACAAGGAGGAGAGTGAGTGTAAGTGAGATAGACCGCAGAAAGGAAGCCAAGGGAACTCCAGATACTAGAATTATTTATTAAATAAGGACTGAAAAACAACGATGTCTACCGTGCTCAAGGACATAAAAACCATGTTTGAAAATTTCAGCAGAAAACTAGGAACTATAAGCGATATTGAAGATTTAGGAAAGAACTAAACAAAAATTACAGAATTTAAACAGGGAATAATAAAAATTAAGAACTTGAAAGGATTAGAGAGCAGATTAGAGTCAACAAAACATAAAATTAGTGAACTAGAAAATAGAACAGAAAAATACCAAAAATTAAGAACAGGAGGACAAAATCATGAAAAATAGAGGAAATGATGACAAGACACATAAAGGATATATATTGCCTAATATATAGTCATGTGCCATATAATGACATTTTGGTCAATGATGGATCCCATCTACAATGGTGGTCCCATAAGATTATATACTGTATTTTTACTGTAACTTTTCTATGTTTAGATACACAAATACTTACCATTGTGTTACAATTACCTACAGAATTAAGTACAATAACATGCTGTACAGGTTTGTAGCCTAGGAGCAATAGGCTAGACCATAGAGACGAGGTGTGTGGTAGGCTATACCATCTCGGTTTGTGTAAGTACACTCTGTGAGGTCTGCACAATGATGAAATCACCTAAAGATGTATTTATCAGAACATATCCCAATCGTTAAGTGATGCATAACTGTACTTAACTAAATTCCCAGAAGAAAAGAAGGAAGATAATTGGACAGAAGGAACTTTTGAGGAGATAATGACAAAAAGCTTTCAAAACAGATGAAAAACAGAGACTCACAGATTTGCTAAATCCAACTAATAACAAGTAGAATAAGTTTTTTTAAAAATCCACACCAAGATGTATTACAATGAAGCTGCATATAGAGGCAAAGACAAAGAAAAAATCTTACAGCATTTAAAGAAGATAGAGTGCCTTCAAATGAAAACAATTATGTGGGTTGTTTCTTATTCTTTTCACAGTAATAAGAAAAAAACAGAAGAAAATAAAATCATATTCCTTCAATGAACTGAAAGAACAAAACTTCTAAACTAGAATTCTGTACCCAGAGAAAATAACTTTCAAGAATGTAAGTAAAATACTGGCCAGAACTAGGGTGAGTCAGCAGGACGCTCAGGGTGCAAAATTTAAGAAGGAGCCAGTCCTGCAAGTGCACAAGCCTGAGAGTAGGCGCCTCCTTGTACTTTACACGCTGAGCACTTTGCTTGCCTCCCCCCAGTGAATTCACTGGCAAACTAATGACAGTTTCAAAAGAAAAAAAAACTAATACAGTTTACAAAATACATGCCTAAATTAAAAGAAATTCTAATGAATAATCATCAAGGAGAAGAAAATTAATCCTAGATGGAAGACAAGGTTGTAGAAAGGAATGAAGAACAACGAGAATTATAACAATGTAACATAGTTCAATCATCACTTTGAGAAAATTTGGGAATCATAGACAAAATATTTTAAAATCTGTCTCCTTTGAAGCACCAGAAAGCCGACAAGAGAGTAAAGAATTACAGGGCTAATATTGAAAAGACCGAAACCCAATGTGATAAACCTGACATTTGGTGCTGCTTACCCTCTAAGAGTTTCTGTCAATTCTGGAAGAAGTGCTAAGACACTGAGCACCATTTTGATAGCATCATGGGATGAGAACAAATATTTGGGTCTAAACTTCAGTTTCAACCTCACGGGGCTACTCTACAGGAGTAGACTAGAAGTAGACTCATACTCTCAGTGACTAAGTTTCAAGTTAAAATTATCCAAATTTCTGAAACTGGACTAAGCTGCTCCCACATTGTGGTTGTGGTCATGGCCCACAGGAAGGCAGAGAGGTTTGCTGAGGTGCCCCAGTGAAAGAACTCACTGGGAAGCTGTCCTCTAAGTCCCAGGAAAAGCTGCTCACCAGAGAGATGCTACATGTTTTTGACCTCTGCAAGTTCCTCTTTGTCTCTCCAGTGACTTCTACTGATGAAGTGTAACAGCCTGCCAGCCATCAAGGGAGAAATGTTCCAATATCACAAGCATGCTATGCAGGGTGGATGTGGGAAAGAGAAGCTGCTATGATTTGGATGTTTGTCTCCTGAAATCTCATGTTGAAATTTGAACCCCAGTGTAGCAGTGTTGGGAGGTGTTTGGGTCATGGCGGTGGATCCCTCACAAATAGATTAATGCCCTCCCTAGAGGGTGAATGAGTTCTTACTCTTAGTTTCCCCACAGAAGCTGGTTGTTAAAAAGAGCCTGGCACCTTCTCTACCCTTTGCTTTCTCTCTCGCCATGTGCTCTCTGTGGCTCCCCTTCACCTTCTGCCATGAGTGGAGGCAGCCTGAGGCCCTGATCAGATGCCCAATATTGACCCTTCTAGCCAGTAAAGTCGTGAGCCAAATAAACTTCTTTTGTTTATAAACCACCTAGCCTCAGGTATTCCTTTGTAGCAACACTAAACGGAATAAGAGGCAATAGACAGATACATGGTAAAAACTAATGAGTTAGTAATTGCATTAAAATTAACAAACTAACTGATCCCACTAAAAGGCAAAGATTTCCAGGAAATCACAACTAGGTGCTGTTTACAAAAACACATTTAAGACATGGAAGGTATGAAAACAAAAGTATGTAAAATGATAAGCTGAACAATGATTTAATAAACAGTGACCTTATCACACTAATATCAAAGTAGATATTAAGATAAAACTATTATTAGAAATAAAAATAGACATTTCATTATAGTAAGTTCAATTCACAAGTAATATATAACAAATTAAAATTGTATGCATCTAATAACTTAGTCTCAAAATCTATGAAGCAAAAATTGATAGAGTTACAAAGTGAAATGGACAAATTCACAGTTATATTGTAGTGTATATTTCTCAGTAATTGGTTAAATAAGTAGATAAAAATCAGTAAGAATACGGATGTGTATAATTGTTGCAATGATAGACACATAGGATACTGGAACCATACAGAGAACCCACAAACAGACCTACATGCATATGGACACTTGGTTTATCACAGAAGTAGCATTGGAGTGTAGTGAGGGAAATCATGGTCTTTTCAGTAAATGTTGGGACAAAGAAAAGCACTTACTGTAAGGAAAATAAATGATATGGTGGACTAATGTCAAAATTATGAACTTCTGTTCATCAAAAGACATTAATAAGAGATTAAAAGACAAGGTACAGAGTGGGAGAAGCATTTGCATAACATTCATTTAATATATACTGACAAAGAGATTACAACCAGAGCATTATAAAAAAGATAGCTCAATAAAAAAAAATGGGCCCAAATCTTAAACAGGCATTTCACATAAGAGGAAATGTAAATGCCTAATAAAGACGCTCAATCTGATTAGTAATCAGGGATATATGATTTAAGCTATATTGAGATACTAAATACCCACTTGAATAGCTAAAATTAAAAGTCTGACAACAAGAGTTGGTGAGAAAGTGGTGCAAAAGCAACTGTTATTCACTGCTGATTAGAGTGTAAATTGGCACAACCATTTTGGAAAACAAACATTATCTAGCAAGAATGAAGATACATATGTTGTATGACCTAGCAATTCTTCTCCTAAGTATCTGCTCTACAGAAATAAATGCAAGCTTGCATGTATCAAAAAACATGGACAAGAATTTTCATAGCAGCTTTTTGTGTAATAGGAAAATGTCCATCAGCAATAGAGTAGATTAGAAAAAGAAAATGTGTCATATTCATTAAATTAAATATCATACAGCAATGAAACGAATTAACTATATCTCTTATTTATAATGTGGGTAATTTTAAAAATAGAGTGACAAGTAAAAAAAACCACCTAGAACAAATTTATATGAAGTTCAAAGCCAGGCTAAATGAAACTGTAATGTTTAGGCTGCATACATATGTGGTAAAAATAAATGTATGAAGAACAGTAACAACATGAAAATTGTACAAGTCAAGAGCATGGGAATGGTTTGGAGCAGTGGTCTCCAACATTTTTGGCACCAGGGACCAGTTTCATGGAAGACAATTTTTCTACAGACTGGGGTTGGCGGGGCGGGGGGCGGGGGATGGTTTTGGGATGATTCAAGCACATTACATTTATTCTGCAGTCAAACCTCTCTGCTGATGATAATCTGTGTTTGCAGCTGCTCCCCAGCACTAGCATCATCACCACCTCAGATCGTCAGACATTAGATTCTCATAAGGAGCAAGCAACCGAGATCCCTTGCATGAGCAGTTTACAGTAGGGTTTGTGCTCTAATGAGAATCTAATGCTGCTGCTGATCTGGCAGGAGGTGGAGCTCAGGCAGTGATGTGAGCGATGGGGAGTAGCTGTAAATACAGATGAAGCTTCCCTCATTGCCTGCTGCTCACCTCCTGCTGTGCTGCCCAGTTGCTATCAGTCTGCAGCCCAGGTGTTGGGGGCTGCAGCTTTAGAGGAAAAAAGAGGTTATTATTCAGCGGAGCAAGTGGGATTTCTGGGGAGATGGCAATATTCTTTTGCTATATCTGGGTGAGAAGTACATGAATGCTTTTTAATAATTCATTTAGCTGAACATATACATTGTTGCACTTTGCTAAAGGTATGTTATATTCCATAACAAAACAGCTTCAAATAAAAAAATAAATAATCCTAACATGGTAAAGTACTCCTAAAATGGCTGAAACATTGTGTTGGCTATTTCCTGTTTGTTCTTTCTTTTAATCCTGATAATAACACTAGGAGAACCATATTTTACAGTATTATCTGCATTTTAAGGGTATGAACTATATTGTAGTCATTTTTATCTTCCAAAACCTGGCACCATGCCTGGCATTCAATAGGCACCATATATGTCTGATATTAAACCGGGGCTCAGAGAATTAAATGCTTTTCCCCCCAAGACAGCATATTACACCAGCAGTGAAACCTGCAAACCCAGGTTTTCTTAGTCCAAGCTCCATCAAGCATGCTACATCTGCCTCTCCCATTCCTGCTGTAGCACACAGAAGCTCTCACTGATTCTGATCGCCAACTGCACACACAGCCAAATATAAAACCGATTTCCAACCGTGGACTGCAAATAGATTGCAAGATTAAAAGGCAACTAGAAAGTTAACAAACAAACAAACCTTGACTATGGAGCTTGTCCATGGTGGGACAAAATGAGAATTGTGCACCTTTTACTGCTGTGTTAAACTGACAGCAGGCAGGGAACGAGCATCCCTTCCTTCAGGCAAGAGACACTGTCCTTTTGCCCTAAGCACACTATTTGCAGGTTTTATTCTGGAAGCAGCAGAGAGAATATTAAATTTTTATTTTTAAGTACTTTGAATTTTCCCTTTTGTCCATAGCTCACAGTATGTTTAACTAGTTCATTAGAATGTAGTCAAGAAGTACCAGTGTAAAGATTATTTAAATACATTTAAACAGTCCTCAGGCCTAGTTCTCAGGAAATATTCACCATTGCGGAAGTAATAAAAATCTGTTTCTTATTGGTTTTTGACAAGATAAATTAGACAAAAGTCTAGTGAACAGAAGGGTTTTACTCTGTGCACTGACAGTGACAAACTCAACAGATTATCCGAAAGAGGAGCAAGTTCTAGGGACTCTCTTGGGAAGCAGTATTTTCAAAATGTAGGCCACAATTCAGTAGTGGATACCAACAATTTAGAAAAAATTGAAATAAAATAGATTAGAAAACATTAAAGTGCCTTGTCCATAGAAAGGGTAAGTACTGTTTCATGAAATCTTTGTTTCACATTATATATTTATGTGTGCATATGTGCATATGTGTGTGTATATATATCTATAAATTTGCATTTATAGGACTGTACTGAGTTGTGTTATAAAATGTTTTTCTTAATGTAGGACATGGCAAAAATATTTCTGAAAAACCCTGATTTAGATGCTATTTTTTTCATACTCTATAAAATGTATGGTAAAGGCCTATAGTTATAAGTGCTCACTTTTGTAACAATTTAGATTGATAAAAGAGAAAAATTGGGGTAGCTAGTATGTCATTGCACATGACCTAATTACTTCTGAAACAGTAACTTGATAGTGGCCTGGAAGCAAATATTTAATAGCTAGCTAGCTGACCAGCAGGCGCTAGCAAATTCTGTGACATCATTAAAGCAAGAATCAACTATTCTGCACTGTTATTTTAATCCGGTCCAAAGACAACAAAGTGAGGCACAGCTGAGCCCATGATCTATGCCAAGGCACACTGAAGACTAATCCTCTAACACATCCTAACCACCACCAAAGACTTAGAGCCACTCATGTTATTGACCTTCAGTCCCAAGTATCAACTGAAATGCCACATGACAAAGCAGAAATTTCATCATGTCATCTAAATATTTCCCCTTATTCACTGCAACCCCTCTTATTTTAGTGTTTTCTGTTTACCTTTGTCTCTATTTGAACAGGAGTTAGTCCCATTTCATATACGAAAGAGATTATAAAGGTACCTCAACTCAGAATATTTCTCATTTTGGCATAATGACCTTATTCAGATATTGAATTATTTGGGGTATATGAAAAAAACTTTCATATTATTAAAACAAACAGGCCCTGGAGTATCCAGAGGTAAATATGCTCTGACAGATTGTATGTAAATAAAACTTTGGTAAATTGATTATTTTACTATAAGTACAAAAGCATAAGCGTACATTATGAATGAAGATTTGTGAAATGATTTGGTAGAGACAGTAAGAAAGACATTCTGCTTGTGAACATAAATAGACTAGGTATTTTTGTAATTTCAGCATGAGTTATGCCAAAGCATGCAATGGCCTGGTTGAATCCTGGACACAGGCAGACATAGATTGAAAAGCAGTGAGAGATGAATTTTGTGACTGATTCAAACATAATCAATTACCCTTGGTCAGCATGACTTCTTTTCCACAGAGGTTCCATGGGGATGATGGTAATAAAACGTCTTAACTTCAGAGAATGGTTTACTCCGTTTCTGGACTGTGAACCTGAGTACTGCTACTGAGAAGAAAGTAAACAGTTGGAGGGGAGATTAACTACCTTTTTCAAAATACACTATTGTTAATTCCTCATACTCTTTCTCTTACTCTTGGGGAAGAGTGTACAGTCCTGTTTTAGGACAATTTAGCGCAGATTCACTGTCAAACCCCTCTCCGATAGAGAACTTACTGATGTGCCGGGAATTGGGCAGTCTTGTTTCTGTTTTGTCTTTACAACAAACCTGTGAACTAGAGGTTGTTATCCTTAAATAAACTAAGACTAGTTAAACTCTGGAGGCTGTTTTCTAACTCATGAATTTCTAACCAACTCCAAAGCCTTAACATTTTCATACAAGCAGTTTGACAGCATTTTACTTCTATCTAATAAGATGCTCTGTGCTACCAAAAAATAAGTATGAAATTTCAAGTAATTTAAAGGCAAGATGATATTTATATACAAAAATTATGAATTCCCATATGTAATTATGTTTTTATTGGAAAGCCATCTTGTGCACATAGCTATTATTTATAGGCTATACAAAATACATGAAATATTTTTTATTATTGCCGAAAATCTTTATTAAGCACCTCATATTCTCCTACTAGTTTTCTCATATTGTCATACTAGTGCCCACTCTTGAGAAAAATACTATTAGGTGATTTTCAGGCTCAGGTTTGGTTTACTCTTTAAAGATATAATTTTAGGAAAGACTGCTGTCAACCAACTCTCAAACAGTCCCATAACCAATACTGAAAGTACAACCTTAAAATTTACCTTTTAAAGTACAAATGCTTCTTTCTAAAAAGACTGGAAGCAAGTGTCATGGCCCATCACTACTGAGGACCAACATAAACAGGCACTGTGTGTCTTACTTTATTTTCATCTTTGAGATTATGTGTACTCAAGCAGTGGGCTCGTTACGTAAAACAAAGTTGACAGCATGTGTTGGTAGAAATTGGAAACCAAGAAGGAAATTAGTTTCCTTTATCCCTAGGATTTCCTAACACTTGTGGCTGTAGGGTTGTACTCTATTTTTTCTATTGGAGAATTCCTACCCTTTCTGGTAGAAAGAATATGAAAAATAGCCTCAGAGTCTTTAGTGCTACATATCCAAAGAAAAAAATCAGAGAACAAGAACAGAAAGAATATTAAATGTTTCATTAGGCTAAATAATTTAATCTCATGAGATTTATTTTTTAAGGCAGTGGTCACTTAAAGGAGTGCTTAAAGTAAAACCAAAATTAATAGATACCCCCTCCCCAACTGACCAGAGTCCTCGATTTAATCAAAATGGTCTGCCAGTGTCCTGTTTTCAAAGAAAGGGGAAGATGGGAAGCGCTTGACGTCAACTAAGTATCTGGTGAAAATAATCCCTGAATGTCAGGTGTTTTCTTGAGGTCAGTACACACTGTTTAATCTCCTACTGTACACTTCTAGAGATTGAAAGTTGGTGTGAAGAATGATATCCTGGATCCATACGAAATCCTCTATCAGGAAAAAAGAAAGGAGATTTAGTCATCTTTATTGCAGTGAAGTGCACTATAGCATCCAAAGTCATTTTTAATGTAAGGGTTGAATAAAAAGCATTTTTTTTAGCTAAACCAAAATATACTCAGAAAAAAAATCAACCAAAGCATCCTTCATTCCTCTAATTGAGAGGATCTGTCATTAAGAGATTTTTTTTTTTATGGAGGGGGCAGGGGTTCTGGGGCTTCATATAAGAAAAGTTAACAAATAGTTTCTACATTTGAAATTAAGTTCCTTCTCTTCTCGGGCCATAGCAGGCAAAATAAGCACTGTCACCATTATTCATTATGTTTCCTGTGAGATCCAAAATTATTTAATATATGAGAGTGGTATATTTAATTTCATTAGGAAGTTACTATTAATTATTTGCTATTGTCAATCTCAAAACTGATAAATCAAAATAGTATAAGGATGCCTACCAGAACCAGGGTCAAGGGATATGGAACACCTTTGTTCTTTTTTTTTTTTAACATCTCCAACGGTGAAGCAAGTATAAAATCCAAATCTGGCTCACAAGTTCATCTATTCTCTGATGCAAGATATGCTAGATGGCATTGTGGGTTTGGATTATCCTTGCTTTTTAACCAACCCAGGCACCTGGCATAGTGCCCAGAGTGCAAGATTCAAAGGGCATTGATTCTCCTTGTGCAGTACTGCAGGGCTGCCGCAGCCTCTGACAAATGTCCTAGAGGTGGTGACCACAGCCCACAGAATGAGGAAATCCAGGCTCTCTTGGACCTCATACTGGAACTCTGGAAAGTGGGAAGGAGAGGACTGATATTTAACTCCAGACTAATGTTTTCAAATATTTTTAATCGCTTGCACACCCCTGAGAGTTCCAAATAATTGAGCACATTCTCCAACACAGGGTGATTTTGTATTTACAAATTGTATACATATATTATTATATGAATAAAGTATGCAAACATACAAATTAGAATTTTAAAATATATAAACAAAAGTTTTTATATTTTCTTGCTAAACCTCAATGGACAGTCTTGAGCAATCCTTGGATTACACCCCACCAGACCCCCTTCCACCACCACCACACACATACACTCCTACAGATACACACACACGCACACACACACACACTCACTCAGCACGTTGCTTATCTAGACTTGACAGGTACAGTTTGGCCTGGCTTTACTTTTAAATCAACAAGTCCCCCAATTGGCAACTATCTTAATATATTTAATTTCCAGAAACAAGATCAAGGAACATTTGCTTTATTCAGGAACAACATTTCTAGAGAGATTGTGTGCCACGGTGAACAAGAATTTCCATGGTATCTAAACTATTTGTCATATTGTGAAGTATTATGCTCAAAACAGAATTAAACCCAGGTCAAGAAAAGCCAGTAAAATATATTTAGGGATATGCAAGAATTTAATACAAGTTTAGTGAAAAGTTTAAACTTGCATTGGGTAAAACTAGGCTAATGTGTAGAATTCTTTGATTATTTACTTTAAAAATCACTTTTGGTTAACTCATAAAATAATGAATTAAAAAGTGTATATATTTTGGGTTACATCAGGTTGTAACATTTTCGCAACATATTCATTTGGGTATTTCATAAAATATGAACAACAAAAAGACATTTACATGTATTAATAGCCACAAAAATAACATTTGTATTAATTAAATGTTTAAGTCAAATAATAAGGCATAGATAACTTTTAAATTGGGGGTGTTTTATTTATAAATCAAAGAATACTCTTTTTCTCCCAGCCCTTCCCAAGCTCCTCTTTCTGAAGTCCTACTCATCTTTAAAAGTTCCAGTCTAATTCTATTTCTTTCTTTCTTTTTTTTTTTTTTGGAGGCAGAGTCTCGCTCTTTTGCCCAGGCTAGAGTGCCGTGGCATCAGCTTAGCTCACAGCAACCTCAAACTCCTGGGCTTAAGCAATCCTTCTGCCTCAGCCTCTCGAGTTGCTGGCACTACAGGCATGTGCCACCATGCCCGGCTAATTTTTTCTGTATATTTTCAGTTGTCCAGATAATTTATTTCTATTTTTTAGTAGAGACGGGGTCTCGCTCTTGCTTAGGCTGGTCTCGAACTCCTAACCTCGAGCGATCCTCTTGCCTTGGCCTCCTGGAGTGCTAGGATTACAAGCGTGAGCCACCGCACCCGGCCTCTAATTCTATTTCTTTATCAACTATTTTGAAGTCCATCCTCACCACAGTCAGAACTAGTTACTTCCCTCCAGTTTATATATTGCACGTTGTGGCACTTTTCACCATCAGCCTGAATAATAATAATGGCTACTTTGACCAAGATCACAGGTACTTCTAAGAAGAGCTCAACCCTATCTGACTTCAAAGTCCATATCCTTCTTTCATACTGCATTTTGTAAATTACAATGACTATACTGGAATCCCCAAAGGGTTGGTATGGTATCGCAGCATCTAGTATAGCACCTTGTACAAAATGGGTGATCACAAATGTTTGTTAATTTGAATTGATAAATGCAAAACAGTTACTTTGAATATACGTATTCAAATTATGTACATTAATATATAATTTAACAGGACATTTTATTGGCCTTTAAAATTTATATTGTTCTTTCAGTGTATTTTTGTTATTTTTTAAGAAAAAGAATATGGAAAGGAATATGGGAGGATATCAGTGAACTACAATAATGTGCTATTTCAAAGTAAAATATTAGAAAGCAAGATAACACTAAGTGTTATTTAAGTGGTAAAGTTCTACTGAAAAGAAAATAAATTAATTACTTGAGAGAATGTGCTCATTTTACAATGCATATTGTATTTAAAATTTCTGTATTCTTTGACTTTTTCCAATTCACAGTAGATAGCTAATGATGCAAATCAAAAATATAGAATGATTCTACAGAAGACATTCACTGCTGCATAGTAGTATTTGCATACCCTTCTCAAGAATTCTAGGATGTCAGAATAGGCCATCAGAGATCCTCTTTGACTGACACTTCTCAGGAGAAATAAAGATTCCTTTGTCTAGATCCTTGGAACTGCTGGTAGAGGGGATTTTAAGATACTAGCAGATGCCTGGGAAGACAGGAAGTTCCTCCTGAGACGGGAGAAAGTCATGTCATATCGTCATGTCCTGGAAGATGAGTCTGGCCTTGGGAGGCCAGCTTGGATAGAAAACACTCCTTTTGAGAATAGCACCCGAGGGAGTTTCTGAATGCTCTTGAAGGTAGCTCTTGATAACTTGTTCTACATTTTCTGCAGAAAGACTTCTAAAGCTGAAAGAGTAAGTCTACTCTTTGCAACCTAAAATAGTTGTATGCATCATTTCAAGTCAATTCAAGGTTTTCTAAGAAAGAGAAAAACATTTTTTTCTTATTGATTATGCTGTGTATTGTAGATTTTGACCCCTCTCAACAGGGTTGACAAACTCTAGTCCAGATGGGCATTCCATCCAGCCACTGTTTTTATAAGGCCCATCAGCTAAGAATAGTTTCTACATTTTAAATGGTTTTAAAAATGAAAGGAATAACATTTTATAATATGTGAAATGTATATGAAACTCAAAAATAGGTGTCCATAAGCATAGCTTTATTGTAACACAGCCACACTCATTTGTTAATGTATTTTCCATTGCTGCTTCTGTGCTACAATGGCAGTGTTGAGTAGTCACAACAGAGACCGTATAGCCCACAAAGCCTAAAATATTTACTGTCTATTTACAGAAAAAGTTAGCCAACCTCTGATCTACAGTGATGAGAGAAAAAAGGGGAGATGTATAAAGTGATGAATATGAATGCATGGAGAATTCTCCAGCGAGTTAATATTTAAAAGAGTCTTGAAAAAAATTGAAAATATGAAGGAAGTTCTTATAAATAATAATATTAATGAAAAATCATTTGGAGAAGTAGCAAGGAATATGTGAAAGTGATATCAGTGAGGATAAAAGCTTAGAAGATTCTGAGGCTTGTGAAAATTATTAATATCAAGAAAAAAAGTTTTACTTGTGAGTTAAGGAAACAAGAATGGCATATAAAGCTACCACTTTGGGTGAATGGCAAAATGCCATGGAAAAGAAGAAATTAAATTGAATTACTTAACTCTCTTTAACTCAACTAACTCCTTAAATATGTTTCTATCTTTTCTGTGGAGATTTATCATCACTTGGAAAGAACAAAATAAATACTAGTAAGAAGAAATGGCAGGTCAAAAGAGTAAAATAGTAAAGAAATATCCATCTGTTCTAGTCTATCTCAAGGCCTGGATGAACAATATCTCAAGATTACAAAAAGATACCAGCATCTCAATCCATCAAAAAGCCACTGACTATTACTAAGTGGCTATTAATAATTTTTGAGATTTTGGGGAGAGCTGAAGAGGTGCCTAAAATCTAGAGTTAGAAAGAAATAGATCTCTTATGAATATTCATGTTCTTTGTCTTTGTATGGGCAGATGCTTTCATTTCTCTTAGGTAAATACCTAGGCATGGAATGGCAGGGTTATAGAGTAGATGTTTAACTTTTTAAGAAACTACCAAACTGTTTTCCACCAGCCATGTATAAGAGTTCCAGTTGTCCCATAGCCTTACCAACACTTAGTATGATCAGCCTAGATTGGCCTAGATTAGATTAGATCAGATTAGAATTTTAACTATTCTAATAAATATGTGGTGGTATCTCATTGCAGCTTTAATTTGTCTTTCCCTGATACTAATGATAGTGAGCACTTTTTCAAGTGTTTGTTATCCTGTAGCTTCTTTGGTGATGTGTCTGGTCAAATCTTTTGTACATTTTAAAATCAGGATTTCTGTTTTATTATTGAGTTATATGAGTTGATTATATATTCTGAATACAAACCCTTTGTTAAATATGTTTTGCAAATATTTTCTACTGTTTTAAGCCCTGGTTGAACCATTAAAAGTTTGCCCAATCAACAACCATTTTCTTCTAAACTAATTCTAGATTGTGACATATCTTAAATGTTAATAACTATATAGGTTATAGCAAAGCCCTGACCTTGTTAGGAATTGATGCAAAATTTTTATTGCTTTCTTCATGAACTACAAAGCGTGCTTCTTTGAATTTCTTTTCTTAGGTCATAAAGAAAAGTTCATATTTTCAAAAATGATGTAAATACAGCAAAAACTCATTTTATATAATCAGCAATTTTTTTCTAGGATGGAGTATTTTTACCACTTCACCTATTTGTATAAATATTAGTAATGATGGGCTGATATCATTGCATAAAATATCCACTGCTGCAAGGATCTCAGTACCATTTAATTAAATTTATTTTCATTAAATTACTATTTTTTCAGCTTCATTTTTTCATAATTTATTCTGTGGGATCATGATTTCTCTTTAATTACTCTTTTACACCTTTTTTCAAAAGTCAACACTTGCACCCGGTAGTAAGCAGAATACCTTTTTAAGCAATAGGTAAGACATCATCAGCACAAAATCTCTATTTAAAGCAAATTGCAACATTTGGTGAATTCTAGCATTTTCTTCTGCATTCTTCTCAAAACTGATAGCTAGATTTAAATTTATAAAGTTATATTTTTAGTTGTCTGAAAATCCTGGACAGTGCACTTATCAATTCATATCAGAAAATGTTATGATCTTTAAGTGCCAAATGATGGTTAATACTATAATAAAAGCCAAAGGTAAGAATAAAATGGTAGATATTCCAAAGGAAGCACTTCTGTCACATAAATAATCTTTCTCATTTTCTCTGATATGCTGCAAATGTTTTCCTAACTCTAAAAGAATAATTCCTTCATAGAAAAATAATTAAGGTTGATTTAGAGTGCCACTAAAAATTAACCAAAAGCTTCTAGCAATTGTTCAGAAGAGATGAAGGGAAAATTCTTAGCTATTGTTTCCCATCACATGGAAATAAATCTTGAGATTAGTTTTATATAGCATTTACTTCCTTCCGTATCTAAGTTGAAGTGAGTATTGATAAATAATCTATAACAGGAAGCATTTTGTGTCTGTTTGAAACACAAATCAGAACTGCCCTTTTCCTGTCCTATCAACATATCAGCTTTGACATTCAACAAAGACTTAATTATATTATTTCAGAAATTAACAACTGGTTGCATAAATATAGCTCTATTTTCTTTATTTCCTTTAACTCAATTTACAACAAATGTAGAACTGAGCACAGTCCACATTTACTTGGCAAAAGGCTGTTTTTAAAATGAATATCAAACTCATTTTCCACCAAGACTCTCCTCTCAATCATCCATTCAGCATTCAGTTCAGAAAAAAAATCAACACAGAACAATGGTTTCCAAATTATGTGTCATGGTCATGGTACTCTCATTCCTTGTGATGGTAATAGGTACAACTTTAAATTCTATGCTCAAATGTGTCAACCAGCTGCATACTACATATTCCTCTTATATATTAACATACTAAGTGTTCTGAGACATTGTATAGCTAAGAAACCGTTTTCTAAACCCTTCTTTTTAAACACAACTCTCTCCACCTGCACCCCTTCCCCAACACATATCCCAAAACCCAAGAGTTTCTATTAACATTTTAAGGAACTAGTGTTCTAGGGTTCACAGTTTGGGAAATGCTACAGTAGAACCTCCTTCTAATAATAGGGGAGAAGGATGGAAACACATACAAAGTCCTAGAGTGTCTTTATTCTCCTAAAAGTTCTGACTTTTTCTTCATATTACAACTGCTTTAGTGAAAATTTAGAAGGTTTTAATTCCATTTACTGTTATTTTACATTCCTAGTCTCTAGTAGGGGTGACCCTTAGCAAGTTACTTTAACCTTTCTGCCCTTCATACTTAAGATGTGGGCAATACCAACCTCACAGGGCTGTTCTGAGGATTAAATAAGTTAATAGAATGCCTGAGCTATAAAAAGCACTTATAATTATAATTATATACAAAGACTTGGAGTTGGATCTTTGTGGGACTCAAAATTTTAGTAGGAGCAATTCCTATATTAGAACAGTGACCGGTCAGAAAGAAAGGGTAAGGGACAACAGAAGGTGGCCAGTGAATGCCAAAACATTTGGACTTTATTCTGTAATAGTGGGCCACTGAATGTTTTAAATTGGTAAGTAGTACCATAAAAAAAATGTTTTGGACAACTCTAAACTGGCTGTGCAGAATGATTTGGGAATAGGGACAAATAAAAGATGGAAAGAATAATAACTAACTTTTATCAGATGCTTTTCTGCACCTTTGCAAGTGTGTAAGAAATACTAGTTATAAATATTATTACTATGCTCTAAGCAATGTGCCAAGCACTTTATATGGGACATCTTGTTTAATTCTTAAAACAACCCTGAGGTAATACTCTGACGATCATCATTTTACACATGAAGAAACTGAAGCTGAGAGAGATTAAAGTGAATTGCCTAAGACGGCTAGTAAGTGGCATTAAATATGATTTATATTTAAGGTATCTGACTCCAGATATTTGGAAGCTGATAAATGAAATGATTTACACACATAAATACGCAAATCATGATACAGGCTAAAAGAAAGGATTATTACTAAATGACTGAGGTTCCAAGCCTTGAGGTCCACACACAAGAAAAGATGACCTGTTTGTGTGTGTGTGTGTGTGTCTGATTAAATATTGTGGAAAGGTTGTTCAGAGCAAAAGGAAATTGGTTGTGGCTGAAGTGCTCACATACAGACTGATCAAAGAGGCCCTAACGAAGGCAGACTTGGGTAAAATAAAGGAACAGATGCGGCATTACTTGGGAGAAACATGTATAGTATATATTACATAAAATATTACATATATTAAAGTAAAAGGATACATGGGGTAGAGAAGAGTAATGAGGGGGAAACTTAGACACATACTGTGAGACTAAAGTACCTTTCATCTGTTTTATTAACTGCTATTGCCTGACTTAGAAGATAGTAATATTTGATGATGTAGATAAGAATGGTAAAGAAAGATTAGGTAGATTTGATTGGATTTGATGTATTTGGAAGTAGGGGGTTATTTAAAGGTTTGTTGTTGTTTTTCACAGGAATATCAGAATTCGATTGAATTTTCCTTGTCTTTTCCCTGGGCTCTCTTTTTATTTAGAAAGGTCAGCTAGATCCAATCCCACCTACCTCAAATTCCTAACAAACTTTTAGGTGGTAACCCCTAGCTGTCAAAATTTACGTAAAAGTTCCCAAATATTAAGCAGGTAAAAAATTTGGATAGTAAAACAAATGCTTTGATATCTCATCTTCATGGCTGTGTATGTCTGAGGGAACAATAACCTACACAGCCGCAGGACCATCAAACCCACAAAAGCTGACTGCATAAGTCTTTTAACTATTTTGAATAAAACGAGTGGGCCCCTGCATACAATCTGTCGCATGCCCATTGGTCTTACTAAGGTCCTGCGGGTGTTAGGGAGCTGACTACGATGCACGGAAGGCGTATATACAGCCAGAGAAGTCGGGAGGTTCTGCTGCCTTTAGAGCGGTAAGTCTTAGGGCTAGAAAGTCGCCACCAGGCTTGCGCCAAGAACACCAACTGACCCGCAGTGCGCCTGGCCAACTGCAGCCGCCTAGCTCTGCAAACATCGCATGGCACAAAAAGCGTGTGCTGGGGGGAAAAGAGAATCCGCGGCAGAAACCGAGTGCGCGGCGACCCTAAGGGTTTATTCAGCTCGTTGTCTCTCCAGACTGCAAATCCCAGAAGTCACTCGTTCCACGGGAGCCAATGAGGAAGCTACAAGTTCCTGCAGCCAATCACATCCTGACCCAGTGTCGCACCTGGACTGGATTCTGGGGTTTGTGGTTTTCACGTGGCAACACCATGGCGGCTAAGGCAATGTAGGCCACGCGTCCGATTCGAAACGAAAGCCCCTCCCTTATAATTTTACGTTGGTCTCCAGGCTAACCCCTTAAATGTCATTACTTCCAGGCCTTACACTTCTCAAAAATCGTAAACTTCTTCTAATGCCATACAGAAAAAAATATAAGTTACTTTCAGATTAAGGCCCAGCGGTCCCGCTCGCCTCACCTCCTTTAACCGTCGCCGTAAAGTATCGCGAGAACAGCCCCGTTTGGGCGTTGTCATGCTTCCAGAAAGGCGGTTCACGTGAAGACTGACACAGGCCTCAGCCAACAGAATTTCCCTTTAACTCTCCTCCCTGCAGCGTGCGTGGGGAGGCCTCCGTGAACTCTGACCTCAGCCTTCCGTAGCGTCCCGCGTCTGCCGCCCCAGCCCCCGGAGCGAAGGAGGCGGGTTTTGGCCTCTTGCCCTAGGGAGCGAGTGCGGAGCGAGTGGGAGCGAGTCGGCCCTGAGTGGAAGTGTCTGACTCCCCGGAGAAGCCCTGCTATACGTCCCGCCGCCCATGAGCTCGTTCTCCAGCGAGTAGCGTCGTCGTTAGGCAGACCCCGTAGCCTCTGCTTCCCCCGGGACAGGCCCACGCCTCGCCGGGGAGGAGGCAGCCCGCGGAGGCGCCTCCCTAGTCAGCGTCGGCGTCGCGCTGCGACCCTGGAAGCGGGAGCCGCCGCGAGCGAGAGGAGGAGCTCCGGCAGCTGCGGCAGCAGCGGGCAACAGCTCCAGCGGCGCCAGCGGGCGGGATCGAGGCCGTCAACATGGCGAGCGCCTCGTACCACATTTCCAATTTGCTGGAAAAAATGACATCCAGCGACAAGGACTTTAGGTGAGGCCGAAATCCTACTCTTCCCCCACCTCGGGGTCCCCCCTCCGCGGCCCTGGCCCTCCTGCAGGCCTTGCCCCACCCCTCTGGCCGTAACCAGTTCCCTCGCCTCCCTGAGGTCTCCAGCCCACCACTCTGCCTGCCCCCTCGCCCCGGCAGGCCCCTCTGACCCCCTTCCCCCGTTCTTTCCTCTAGGCCGTTGCCTGCCACGGTCTCTGGGCCTCTGCCTTCTGCTGAGCGCCCCCACCGCCCTCCCTGCCCCGCTAGGACCTGGTTCGTTGCATCTCAGGTAGCGCGAAGGGGCGAAACCGCTCACCATCGTGGGGAAGGGAGTTGCTGTAGGCCGGGAGACCGGGCGGCCAGGCCTACCAGCCGGCCCTCCCCAGGCGCTAGGCCGCCTTGCTAGCTGGGGCCCAAGCTGCTGCCCACTCGGAGACCCAGCAGCCGCTTCCTTTCCCTCAGGTGTGAGTGGGCCTGCCTGCATTCAGGTTTAATGAGTAAGTTTTTTTGAGCTCTTTGCTGGTTGGGTTATATACTTTCTCTTTGGATTATTTCTCTTCGTGAAGGTGGGAAGCAGGGGGAGGGGAGCCAGCCAGGATGGAGGAAACTTCGCTCGTAGGGTTTTCCCGCCAGCATCTCTGTCAATTTCCCTTGTCAGGTAAAACCCCCCAGAAGCTCGGGGTTTCAGTCTCATATCCTTATATGCGAAATCACTGCCAAAGGGATGAATTGCTGAACCTTAGACATAGCAAATGGATCTTCTTCATTGAAGGAGTTTTCTAATATGGAGCTAGTTAATATGAAGCTTAATTATAGCAGTTCTGTTCTAAGAGATTTGTACTGTCGGTTCCAAATTCTTATGTATATTGAAGATGTTATATTTTCGCAGATTGTTTTGTTTTGTTGCATACTATAGTGATCGTTACGTTTCTTCTTTAATGCCTCTTATCCGTTCACAAATGAATATAAGTACTTGATCTAAAAAAAGCTTTTTATTTCTTTAATACTTAAGTTTTGTTCTCCAGTGCTTCAGTGGTTGTAATTTGTGTGCATTTTCAAGGAAAGAACAAATGGTCTCCAATTAAAATTGTAGCTAAAGAGCTTATGTTTGCTTGTTTTATATGAACGACAATGTTTTAACACCTGAAATTATGTCCAGATCCTATCTACCAGGAAGAACTTTTCAGATTTGTGAAATGATGACCGTGAAAAAAAGTAATGTTCCTGTTCCTAATTAAATTGATGTGCTGGCAAATTAAAATGGTCAGTGAAGTATACAGTTTTGTGACTTCAAAACCACATGATTTTAAAAAAATTTTCTACCTAGGGAGCTTTTAAGTGCTGTATAGAAAGTTAAAAATCAGTTTGCTAATGCTAAAGATTTTACTATTGTGACTTTTTGGAGGTGACATATGTTTGTTTTGGAATTTTAGATTGGTGTAGTTCTAGGGCCAAAATCAAGATTGTTGGGGGAAATAAAAGTTTTGTGGTGTTTTAAGGATTAGAATGTTGTTCAATTCCCTTTGGAGCTTTGCTTGCCCCCAATCAAGTCATTGAAATGTAAATAAATATTTGAATGGAACTTACATAAACTTTCTGCTGTATATGATGTGTGGTGTGATTCCATCCCCTCTTCTGTCAGTGTAGCTCTTCCTGTAAAAGTACTAAATTTCATTCTGATTGTACTCAATTTCAGTCTAAAGGTAGCACTTTCCCTGTAATAATACAATTTTGTTCAACTGGTCAGACTTGTGTGTGCGTAGTATGTTTAGAAAGACTAAAGAAATCATGCCATGTGATGATTATTGCGATTATTAACTGAAGCCTCCTTAAATTTCTTGTAAAGATAATATATACATGCCTAGGCTTTTAAATATATGAAAGACTTAATGCTCTGATGCTAAAATATAGTCATTGATGAATTTGATAACGATTGTCTACCAGTTTGGGTTGGAATGAATCAAACATTGCCCGGAGGATTAGTGTAATATTGGTATATTTCTAGTAGCTTAATGTTATACAAAGTATGTTTAGGAACAATAAGTGACTTCTAGTAATTTGACATCGTTAAGGTATTTTTATTAACTCTTAACGACTTTTTTGTAATACACTCCAACCATCTAGTTAACAGAAGTCTTTGGAACTAAAGCACTCCTTATATTAAGTTTAAACAGACATTTAAGGATTAATTAAAATAATGAGCATCTGAAGTTGAGTATTTTGAAGATTTTGTTGCATATTTTCAGTACATTTATTTTAATAGATTTGTTTCTAAAAAGATGCTTTGTTCTCATTAGAAATGTATTTATTTTGGTATATATACCAAGATTTGCGGCCACATATTTTAAAATACTTACTATAGTAGGAGCTTGAGATACCAGAGGGATCTTGAGTGCAAGGTTAATATTATGGAATGCCCAACATGTGCAGAACACTCTAGCTTGTACTAAGGAGAGGGGAAGAAAACAATTCGGCCAAAATGAAGAAATTTTGTTCTCCTCATGGTAGAATCCAAAGGGAATTTGACCTAGTCACAACATCTGGGTTCTAGTGACGTGCAGTTCTTTCTTGTGTGCTGTGAGATCTTGGGCAAGCTACTTAATTTGAGATTGCATATTCACTTCTGAGAGGCTTGGGTTTGGAAAATTAGAAAAGGTCACTTGTAAGTTTCTTTCTGGATATCTACATAGTCCATTAATGCAGAGAAGGTAGAGAAATGGATACAGGCTTCAAATTTTTGAAATTTCATCATCTTTAAAGAATCCTTTTGTAGGACTTAAATCATAGGCTCAATTTATTGAGAAAATTACTTAATTTTGTGTTTTAGTATTCTGCATTATTTGAAAGTAGGATATTAAGATATACGAGAAAGGAGGAATCCTTAGGATGAGAAATGTCAAGACTAGGAACTCTTTGAAAAAGGGAGGAGGCATTTGTGTATCCTAATGTCTGGGATAGTACCTGTCATCTACTACTAGTCTTGGTTTAGTGAAAAACTATTTTTAAAATAATGAGTGCTATCTCAAACCTTCAGAAGAAAAATAAAGAAACATCATTCTTTGGAACAATCTCATCACTTCTTCCCCAAAAGAAACACTTCCTTGAGTATACTCAGACTTTTTTCTAGAAAACCTTTATTCCAATGTATATTAGTTATTTGAAGTCCAAAAATGCCTAAGGGTGTGTGTTCCTTAAAGGAGTAGAGTAAAAATAAAGTGATGTAGCTAGGAGGTATATGATTGTGTAGATACCAGAGTGAAAGCTTTAATATGGATGAACCATGTGAATACTCCACTTACGAATATACAGTGGGCAGTGGTAACTAATGAAGTTCTTTTACTTTCATATGCTCCACCACCAATTGAATTAAAGATTCCAAGGAATCAAGGGCTAAAGAAAATAACACTTTTCTCTGTTCATAATAGTTAATGCTTACTGCGAGCTTGATTTTATTTATTCTTACAACTCTAGTAAAAGTGGATAATAATAGTCTCTACTACAGTTGAAGAAACTGAGATTTGAAGAGATTAAGTACTTGTCCAAAGTCAGTCAGATAGTAGGTCTGGAATTTCTAGGACTTCTTTACCCCCAGAGCATGAACTCTTAACTACCTAGCTATGCCATCTCTTCTGGGTTTTGACTAAAGGATATTAAGAATCAGCCCTTAAATTTCAGTTCCCTCTGAAATTAGGTTTGTGGAATATTTTATGCTAGAAGATGCTTTTAATAATTGAGAAAGACTACAAGATTTAAGAGCTGGTAATTGCCCTCAGTAAATCTATATGCTTATTGAACACTTAAGACACTACTGGAAAAAGATAAATAACCCAGGGCAATATGTAGTTGTCAGGCATTAAGTGGCAGAGAAGATTAAAGCAAGGTGATTCACAAGTATTAAAGTATACTATACAAAACTTCATTGGGGAAGAGGGAGTAGATTCTTGACTGTAGCTGGATGGGTATTGCTCACAGAACTCCTTAGGGGTAGGGACCTTGTCTTATTGAAATGAATTTTCTACTCTGTCTAGTTCTTGGCTATGTGGGTTCTTAATAGGTACTTGTTTTAGTAGAATTGGATTTTAGTTCCAGTGTTAAAAAAGTATATTGGGATTTTAGGAACCTTCAAGAAGTCATTGTAAAATCTGTTTACTTAAATACTACTTGATACAATCTTCTTAAAATAATTCACTGCATTGTAGAATTTAAGCAGTTCCCAGCTTGATAATGGTTTATGTTACCAAATTTATTTATTTAGGTGTTTTGGATATTGGAAGTTATTTTCTCTTTGAAAGTGTTTAAAATGCTGATAAAAATATCAGGCCTGTTAAAGAATTATAGGCTTTCAGAGCTAGAAGGGACTTTAGAGATCTTATCACCTAACTGAAAGTACTGTGTGGGCATTTACAATAATATAACAGGAAATAGTAAGTGAAATTATCTTGACTACTTGTGCTTGAAGAAAAGCAGGTTTAATCAGAAGAAGTAGATTTGCAGAGATTAAGAAGGTGATTTCTGGGTACTTTTAAAATACTTTGCAGGTTGATGACAGACAGCAACTTGATTTTGCTTAGGTGATTTTTCTTGATGGAGATATACTACTAACTGATTATCAGCATTGATTAGGGCTCATTACTGAAAAAGAGAGGAAAGGACCCTCATTGAGGAAACTGGGAAGAAAGATGAGTAAAAATCAGTTTTATTTACATGAATAACATTAAGACTGTTCCAAGTGAATAATTCTTAGCTCTCTGAGGAATAAAGGAGAAAAAGTGAGCTAGCAGTGGTGTGTGTGCAAAATCTTTGAAAGGTAACTCGTTAACTAGGTGATGAAGTTCGCAATATCACTTAGATTTCTGTTGGAAGCAAGGGTAAAATCGTGTTTATGTATGAGGGGAGGAGTTGTGGTGAGAGTTATTGTGCTGTGCAAGGTATCCATGTCTACCGTTATTTCTGCTTCTCTACATTGGATTTACTAAAGATGAATAAGTTCACCCCTTAATCAGTCCAGTGGAATAAGCCAGGTATGTAAGTTCTAGACTATGTTTTGTTTATCACTGGATTTGCAGAGTATAGTTTCTTATGCTGGTATCCCAAAATACTTGTTGAATAAATGAATGAGATGGCATTGCCTGCAGGTTGTATCAACCTGGGAATCCCATAGGAGCCTGAAACTTAACCTTTTATTTTCCCCTTTTTCCACCTTAAGCCTTCTTTATTCTTAGGTTGGCCTGTTAAATTAGCATCCACTGAAAGCCCCAAGTGGAAAAACCTTGCTGTCACTCTTGTCCCATCTATCTTCCCTCTAGTCTCCTGATGAGTATTTCTCAAATTAGTTTTGCTGCTGTCTCAGGCTTCCTCCTAATCCAGTCTGTTGTGCACTCTAGGCATTAGAATTTTCTTCCTAAATATCACAGCTAATCAGTGCCTCCCTCACTAATTCCCATTGACTACAAGATAAACTCCAAACTTTTTAGCTGTTGCCCATTTGGACTCACTGAAACCGTTCTCCCTAAAATCCCTAACAATCTCCTAATGTAACAGATTTAGTGGATATTTTCTTTGCTCATCTATTTGATATTTAAGTACTGTTTACCACTTTTTCCTTGAAATTCTCTTATATAAGCAACCCTGACACAAGTTGAGTTTATTCATTACAATGAGGGAGAACACACACTCTGGAGCCTCTCAGTAAGAGGTGTTAGAAGGAACCTATTTATTTGGATAACTGTAGGAAGGGATCTAAGGAAGCTGAGCTTTGCTTTAGATTGAATGTTGTCAATCTAGAAAGTGAGTTGCAGTAGAAAGTAAGGGCAATTCTATGATTTGTCGTCCTAATAAGTTTTATGAGAAGAGCAGACCTAAGTGGGGGTAAAGCTATAATTGGTAAAGTAGCAGCAGTTGCTCATTTAATTGGAGAGGGGTATGTTTGGTGTTTTATATTTGGTGTTGCTCAGTAGTGACTTTGTCTGACGTGTGTGTTCTGAGATTGTATATGGCCACGAAAACAATATGCTTTAGCTGAAAGCATTAGATCGGTTTGTAATAACATTGAGCCTCAGAATAGTTTCTGGACTGCAGGGGCTACTGTTTTTTCTTTATCCATTCCCCTTTTGGGCTGAAGTTGGGCTGCAGGACATTAATTTATAATCGTATCTTTACCGTGGCTGAGATTTTGTTAATTAAGATCAGGGAAATATCCATTCAATATAGTTTATAGTTTAACTAGAGTTAATTCTTTCTCCTGTTATAAGATAGTGGTTGAACCATCTGATGTGACAGTGGCTGTACAGGGACATTAAGACTCTGGACAATTATATATCAGCTGACTGTAACTAACACCCAGTTCTTGTGGTTTTCCTCCTACTTGTTTCCTACTAACTCATCCTTTACCATCCCTATGTCTGATCCATGGTGAAGAACTATTAATTTTGACTCATAAAAGTTCGAATAGAGTTGGTTCTCATTATTTGCAGTAGTTATGTGCTATGAAGTAGTCAAAAACACTGAATTAGCAAGTACTGAACCATTGCTTATGGAATTTCAGGGTTAGATTCCTGTGAACCCCTTGTTACAGCATTCTCATCAGTTGATCAGTTCATAACCTTGGTTTTATGTGTTTCTGTTTAAAGATACCTTATTTAATATATATTGTTGATTCATTAACATTGAATTCACAGTCAATAGCACTATAATTCATGCCTGAAAGTAGCTTATTTAACACATGTATTTCTTCCAGAAGGCACATCACAGCCTCCTTTCACTTTGGAATGCTAGACAGCACTTCAACACTATGCTTGGAGGCCATAACAAGAAGACTATCAACAAAAAGCACACATGTGAAACACAGGTTACTAATAGGGTGAGAAGAGGATGCTTGTTTATAGCATGAGAGGTGGAACTAGGGAGGCAGAGTGTTGCCTTGTTCCACCACAGCTGGCATTATATGTGGTGGATGACTCAAGTTTTTCACCCTTCTGTCCTTGTCTGCAAATGACTAAGAAGTAGGCAGTATTAATTTTGGGGTTACAAATTTTAACGAGTAGGCAAATTCACAAATAGGAATCTGTGATTAATGAGGATCAACTGTGTGTCCATTTTTATTTTATCTTTATTGATTGCCATAACCATTCAAGGTACCATCATTTCTCATTTAGACTGCTGCAGTAGTTCTCCTAACTGGTCTCCATTCAGTCTGGCTAAATGAACGAAGAGTGGTTCTCTCCAAAATGTGGTCTGCAGTGTATGTAGGTGGAGTAATGTTTCTGAAATGCAAATCTGATCGTTCCATTTGCTCCCTCTCTTTACCCCAGATATCTTTCAGGACCTTCCCATTGCTCTTAGAATAAAAACTGTAAAGACTAAAATCAAGGTGTGGTCTACAGATCTTTTTAATTCCTGGCCCTTGCTTGCCTGGCACCGGTTCCTACCCTGCTCCTATGATTCTGCCCACTCTTTAGATCCGTCTTCCCTGATGCACAACCCCCAGTCCAGTCTAGGTCAGTTTACATTGTTATACTATTGTGTTGTTTTGATGACACATTCCTTTCCTTCATTGCGTTTATCTCAGTTCATAATTACATAGGTACTTACTTACATATATAATTTTTAAAATTAATATGTCTCCTACTAGACTGTAATATAAGCTCTAAGACAGCGAGAATTCTGTTTGCTTTGGCTAGCCCTTGTATCCACAACAGTTAGTACAGTACCTGGTAGGTAGTAGGTTCTCATTACACAGTGAGTAAATATGTAAGGCCCTTCCCATCTTGACCTTAGCCTACGTTTCCATCATCTTCACTTTCTTTCTCCATCAGGTTTCTATGCTCCAGCCGTACTGAACCGTTACTTAGTCCTTCACTCTGAGATGCTCTGCCCCTCTGCACCATCACCACTGGGAAAAAAAAATAATTTAAATCTCAAACCAGCTTTCCCTATGCAAACCTCTGTTCATCTTTCGACGAGATCCAACCTAGCAGTTCTTTGGTGTAGTAATTGCTCTTGAGTATTGTTTTTAAAAATTTGTCCCATTAAAGAAGTTAAGAGAAAGGGACTAAACTTGGTAGGCTTTATTTTAATACTTCTTTGAGACCAGGGGCCAGGGGTTATTCACCTTTATGTCTGTCCTTAGTTCTTAGTCCAGGCTTTCTTGTATAATAGGCAGTGAGTAAATAAATGACGAATAAAGGAATGAATCTGTTTACCAGTAGAATCACTCAGAACCATAAAACAACTTTTTACTTGAGAGTATCTGTTTTTTTACTTAAATTAATGTCACTGTTTCCTCTTGAAACAGATAACTGGCATTGCAGTGGTCCTTAGAGGTTATAACTATTATGATTATTTAATGGATTTTATTCAAGTAAAATAGTTAAGATATTTTCAGTGCTTTGAAGTGCCTGAATTAATGTGCTATGCAGTTTTTTACTTTTCAGAATATTAATGAAAATTATGTGGTTTTAATTTTGTTTTGTCATCATATCAAAATGAGGAGGGGCTTCCAATGAGCAGAACTATATTTTTTAAAAAGTATATGCTTAATTTATCTTGTATTGCTCCAGTGTAAATATAAACTTTTCTTTATAAGTAGTTTTCTAAAACTTGGTAAGAATTGAACTCCATGCTGCATGTAGTTTAAAACTTTGTCAGATCAGTACTAAATGAAAAGTTTCAATACTGGTTAAAGTTATCATGTAAGTAGCAAATTGCTGAATTAGTAAGTTGGCTTTTGTCAACCTTTAAAGTGGTCTTAGGGCTTTGTTTGAATGTGATAATCTCATTCTGAGAAATTACTTTCAAAACCTTGAATTGTTCTGTAAGGCATATGGGGGAAAATCTGAGACTCTATTTACCTTATTTTACCAGAGACTATTTACTTTATCCTCTGTTCAGCTTTTTCGTTTAAATCTCATATTAGACAATTGATCAGTCTGGGTTTTTGTCCGGCTTTTCAGTGTTAAATCTTCCTTTTGTAGTGGTTCTTAAAGGGAGGAGGGTGGATGTCAGGTGGAGCAACTTTTCTACAATCACCACTTTGGCATTTTGAAAATATATATTCTAGTGATGGGAGTTGGGGTGGGGGATAAGAATTTGTATTTTGGAAATTTTACAGTAATTTGTAATATGTGGGCCCCAAGGCAGCACACATATTATGCGAGGAAGATGTTCTTAATGTTTGTGCTTTAGGGTTTCCTAGATAAAATTCAAATCCCATGCAAAGAAAAAGTAAAGAGGAACTTTTCGTCCCTAAAAGTAGTGATGCAATTAATTAGAATGAGAGAGCACTCACTGTAGGTCCTATTAGTAAATCTGAAATAAAGACTGACCTGGGGAAGATAATTTTGGGTAATAGTACCTGATGTAAGAACATATCAGGACTTTAACATATCTCTTTATATGGATATTTATGATCACTTAAAAACATGGATGAGTTCTGTAAATACTGTGTTCCTGTTGAGTGAATGAAATTTGAAAAATCGTTTTTTTATTAATGTTTTAAAATTTCAGTTATCAACAAATTTAAATTTTTTGATAGGTTTATGGCTACAAATGATTTGATGACAGAACTACAGAAAGATTCCATCAAGTTGGATGATGATAGTGAAAGGAAAGTAGTGAAAATGATTTTGAAGTTACTGGAAGATAAAAATGGAGAGGTACAGAATTTAGCTGTCAAATGGTAAGTTGTTTTTTACTTGTTGGATCCCTTTCTTCTCCCCCAAATCTGTTTAAAAGGTCTGTGATAATTAGTAAATTATCCTAGTCTTATACTATGTCTTTATAGAGTATTTTTTAGAATTTTTAGGTAACTAGTGAATGGTAGTGTTTGTATATGGTACATACAGTATATTTCCTTGTAGCATATAAATTACTAAATGTGGCCTTTCATGGTATTTCTTTTAATGCTTATGAAGTATATCCAGAAACAATGCTTCTCTCACTTGTTTAACCATAGCCTGATTTTTTTTTTAGCTGGGTTAAAAGGCTTGCTTGCCTCTTTCTCTGTATTCCAGCGGGGATGAAATTTATAACCAAACAATTAAGGAAAATAAACACTAATAATAAAATTCTTAATAAAGAATAGCAGCAGTTAAAATCGTAGTTAATTCAAAACAACACAGATGATACAATGGTTACAAAAATCTTTCCTAAAAATTGTGGAAATTGTAATTGTGTATATAATGAATTGGGAGCTTCTTGTTAGGCATAATGTTGGCAGTTGAGTTTCGTAGTAGGCTACAGAATTTGAGTTCTCAGTAAATTCTATTAATGTCCCTATTTAATTCGCGAATGCAAATTTTAGAAGCCCTTAATTTACATAGTAAGTTATTAGTAATTATAACTTGTAGTTTGATATAAAAATTAAATTATGGAATTATGTCATTTTGTATGTCATGTTTGGTATCAGTTTAAATAAGGCATTATCCCATTAGTATTCCTTTATTGGATTTTCTTATAAAGGTTTTAAATTTGTTTTAGACTAGGTTGTTACATAACTTCTGTAGAAGCAAGCAAAAATGAGAGAAATCATTGGTCAGCATAGAATTTCTAGACATGCAATACAAATTTGTTTAACTCGGGACCTTTGTTAAAATAAAATGAATCTTTCAAAAAATAAGTTGTAGAATAATGCAGATGTGTCAGTAATTTTACTTCAGTTTCTTTCATCTTTTGCCATGTATCTAATAAACAAAATTAAGCTTTGTTCAAAATATGTGCTGAGTGTTTCCCAGCCTTTAAAAGCAATAATTAAAAGTAGTCTTTGTCCCAAATTGAGAGTTAGGAGGTATGTAGATCTTATTTACTATGTATGAATCTTATTAGGAAATTTCTTGATCTTTTGATGGTCTTTTGTATTTATAATTAAAGGTGTTGGGGAAGAAACAACATATATATTCAAGAAAATACAGGAATTAGGATCTAAACAAATATATTAGGAGATTAATTAAATCATGATAATAGGTAAATAAATAATCTAAGAGCTGATTCTTAGAGGAGGGAAAATTCAATAGGTAGATAAATTACTAAATAGCCTTATCAAGAAATTGGAAAAATTGTCAGAGAACTTGCTGCCCAAAGGAAAGTTCCAGAAATCTTTTACAGACATCTTTGAAACCTCAAAGAACAGACAGTTCCAGTACAGTTAGTTTTACTACTGTTCCAGAACATAGTATGAAAACCTTCCAGACTTTCAAGTCTAACACATTATAACAAATCCTGACTAGAGATAACACTAAAAAAAAACCCCAACCTCCCCTATAAACTAGCTTCATTTAAGTGTTCAAAATAAAATACAACAATGAATATATCATGGTCAAGTAAGATTTACCCCAAGAATATAAGAGTAGTTCAGTATTATGTGCTTTATGAATTTAGTTATTTCATCATGTTAGTAGGTCAGAGGAAATAAAAACTATCTGCTTAGTTGTCAAGACACTGATAAGATTCAGCATTGACTCTTGATTAAAAAAAACCAAAAAATACTTAAGCTACATAATATAATTAGAGAAGTGAAGAACTTCAAAAATCAGCATCACAGTTGATGTATGATTAGAGTGAAGAACAGATCAAGGATGCTTTATCCTACTTGACAGACTTCATCACCTGTTCTAGGTAAAACATTGAATAACATAGAAATTGATAGACCTGTTCTCTCTCCCTCTCTCCCCAAAAGCTAATAAAATACCAGGTACATTCACACTAGTCAGGGACAAGGCAAAAATGTCTATCTCTGCTAGGTTTTTTTTTGAGGGTATTAGCCACTGTAAGGCAAGGGGTAGGGGACAATTAGAGGCATAAGAATTGAAAAAGTATATGTGGAAAAAATCAGGTCAAGTCAAGAAAAAAATTTAATGTACAGTAATAAGTCAGTGAAGTAGAATGTAAAATTTATGAAAATAGCTTTTAATTGCTGATATGAAAATCAGATTTTCATATGGGCAATTATGATGAATTAGAAGATGTCGAAGTGAATACCATTTATGATAGTGACAGAAAGACAAAATACCCAGGAGTAAATGTAACAAGAAATGTTGCAATAGTGACTTTGAATGGGAGTGTTATAGTGGTGTACACCAAGGTTACAGTTTTCTCTTTTTACAAACTTATGGGAGGAAAACATCAAAATATTCTCAAATACAAAAATGTACTTGAACAAGTTGAAAAACATCCCATGTCCTTGGATAGGATAACTCTATCATAAATTTGTTGATTCCCTTCAAAGTAATTTAATGCTAATCTAATTGTAAAAATCACTTTTTCCCAGAAGCTAGACAAATTGACTATATTGGGGTGGGAGTGAGCATGTGCTGAAGATAGCCAAGAAAACTGAAAAGATAGAACAACTGCTTGGAATGGAGGTGTGTTGGTTAGCCCTATGAAATAGGAAAACACTATTATGTTTGTATAATCAAAGTAGTGAGTTAGTGGGGCATTAATAGACCAATGAAGTAAAATAGAATGTAAAGTATGTTATGAAGAAGACATCATTGGGGAAAAGATAGACCTTTTTCAAAAGAGTGAATAACCATTTGAAAAGGTAAAATTGTATCTTATACAGCATCCCCAATCAAGGTCACCATTGTTCACTTTTTGTTCACCTAAAATTAGTTTGCCTGTTATATACAGTATGTACTCCTTTGTGTTTGGCTTTTTTGCTCTCATAAAATCTGTGAAATTCATCCATGTTGAATATATTAATAGTTCATGTGTTTTTATTAATGATTAGTAGTCTATTTGATAGTACCATTTTTGGTTTCTTTCCAGCGTTTTGCTATTGTGAATAAATATACAGTGAAATGAATGTGCCCCAGTCCCTTTTAGGACATGTGTCTTTATTTCTTACTGATAGATACCCAGGAGTGAAATTGCTATTGTCCATTTAGTTTCTTAAGAAAATTCCAAATTGTTTTCCAAGGTATTTTACATGAAAGTACTAGTTGTCCCACATTCTCCACAGTTGGTTATATCAGTCTTAATAATTTTAGCCATTCCAGTAGGTGTATAGGTATGGTTTTGCTTTACATATCCCTGATAACTAATGATGTCAATCACAGTTTTGTGTGTTTATTGGCCATTTGTGCATTTTTTAATTGAGTTTGTCTTTTTATTATCAAATTGTAGTTGTCTTCTTCCAATTTGAGCTTAAGTTTTTAATTTTTGTTTTAGTTTGGTTTGATTTAATTTATAAATGACTTTTAAATTTTCTTTTATGGTTATTGTTTTCTGTGTCCTAAGAAATCTTTGTTTACCCTAGGTTGCAAAGATTTTCTCCTAACAAGTCTTATAGTTTTAGCTTTCACTTTTAGTTCTGTGATCTATCATGAATTAATTTTTGTGAAGGATTTGAGGTAGGAATTGAGTTTATTTTTTATTTCTATATGGATATCCAGTTGTTTTAGTACCATTTATTTAAAAGACCTTCCTTTCCCTGATGAATTACCTTGGCATCTTTGTCAAAAAAATCACTTGACTATAAAAGTGTGGGTCTGTTTCTAGACTCTATTCTGTTCCATTGATTTATCTGTTTTTATATCAGTACAACACTATTAGTGTAGCTTGGGGTTTTTCATCCTTAGCGCTACTTAATTTTGGGGCCAGATAATTCTTTGTTGTGGGAAGTTTAACTATTATTAGTCTTTGTTGTGATTTTTTTTTTTGATCTATCAGTTATTTGGAAGGAATTTCTAAATATTTGGAGGTAATCTAGATGTTTATTTTTACTGGTTTCTAACTTAATTCCACTGTAGTCAGAGAAGCATACTCTAAGATTTCAGGGTGCTTTTTTTTTTAAACATTTATTGAGATGGTTTATGTCTACCATATGGTAGGTCTTAATGAATGTTTCATATGCACTTGAAAAGAAAGTCTATTCTGTAGTTGTTGGGTAAGGTGTTTTGTAAATATCAGTTAGGTCATATGGTATTTGATAGCATTCAGATTTATATCCTTTCTGATTTTTTTGTTTGGTTGATCTGTTGAATATTGAGAGGAGTGTTAAAATTTCCAACAATTAATATGATTGTTGATGTATCTTTTTCCCTGTGTAATGTCAGATTTTCCTTTATGCATTTTAAAGCTGTGTGATGTTAAAAACAGTAAGGAAGACTTTAATCAGGACTATCATGATAGGTATCAAAGACTACCACGATAGGGAAGAGAGATTGGGGTCAGCTCCAGATACAAGGACAAGTGGAAATTTATAGCCAACAAGCAGAAAGGAGGGGTCAGGGGATGGAAAATTACATAGGAAGAGACAGCAATGGTGGAGGGATTTTTGCTAAAACTGGGCTATGCAGGCCCTGCAAGGATGGGGGTCAAGGTCAAGACCTGGTTGAGAAGAGGGCTGAAAGGAGCCTGACTAAAGTTTGGTCAAGGAGAGAGGTACATATTTATGACTGTTATGTCTTCTTGATGATTTACTGTTTATGAGTATAAAATGTTTCTCTTTATCTCTGGTAATACACCTTACCTTGAAATATATTTTGTGTGATGTTAGTAACACAGCCACTCCAGCTTTCTTAAGATTAGTTGTGTGTACATGGTGTATCTTTTTTATTACTTATTTTATTTGTTTTTATTTTAAAATGATATTTGTTATACACAGCAGGTAGTTAGGTTTTGTTTTTTTCTTTTGCATTTTGTAATTTTTGCTCTTTAATAGGAGTTTTTAGCTCCTTGACGTTTATTATAAATATTGATATGGTTGGATTTAGAGGTGCCATTTTACTTCTTGTTTTCCATTTGTTCATATGTTTTTTGTTGTTGGTATTTTCCCCCCTGCCTTTTTTTGAATTAATCAAATACTTTACAGTGGCAGTTCTCAAAAGTTCAGTGGGGAAGGGTGGGGGGCTGTGAGAATCAAAACTATTATATGAATAATAAGATTATTTTCCTTTTTGACTGTTATTTTCTTATAAGTACACAGTGTAATATTCCAGAGGCCACATGACATGTGATAGATACATCACAGCAGATTGAATGCAAAAGCAAATATAAAAATCCAATTGTTTTACTCTCAAACATTTAAAAAAATTGCAGAAATGTAAAACAGTACTATTCTATTTTTTTCAATTTTTGAGAATATAGTTCTTTTTCTTAAAAATGTTACTTGTGCTAACCTGTAATGGGTTTTATTATTTTTAATTTTTAATATGGTAAACATTGACAAACATACCCACATAAAAGTTCTCTGGGGTCTTCAGTGATTTTTAAAGCGTTAAAAAGGAGTCCTAGACCAAAAAGTTTGGAATCACTGTTTTATATTATTTCATTTTGATGCCTCTTTTTACTTAGATGTATCTATTCATATTATTTAATTGTCACTGTAAGCTAGGGATTATAAATTGCATCTTAAATTTATCACAATCTATTTGGAGTTAATATTGTACCACTTGGTATAAATTACTATAATATATAAACCCTGCAATAACATGGTTCCATTTACTTTCATCCTGTCATTTGTGTGCTACTGCTGTTTTTGATATATTGGTAAGTATGTGTGCGTTTTTCCTTAATACAGCATTATTTGTAGTTTAAAGAAAAATATTTCTTTAAATAATAGCCTTTTATGTATGTGCACATTTAGCATTTCTGGTGATCTTTATTCCTTCCTGTTAATCCAGGTTACCATCTGGTTTAATTTTCCTTTTGCCTAAAGCACTTCCTTTGGCAATTCTTGTAGTATGGGTCTGGTAGTAATGTATTCTCTCAGCTTATGTTTTTCTGAAATTGTCTTTAATTTATCCTCATTTTTGAAATATAATAATTCACTGGATATGGTATTCTAGATAGACTTTTCCTCCATCTGTTTTTTGATCCATTTTTTTCTGTCATTCAAATTGTTGCTTTCTGAAAGACAGTTTTAGAGATTTTTTAATTGTTATCTGTAGGAGGGGGTTAGTTCAACAAAACTGTTCTGTCATTGTGGAAAGCTAGAATTCTTTAAATTCATTTTTAGAGTCCCATTTATCTCAGCTCCCAATTTTCATTTCTTTCACAAATGAATTTGTTTCATGTTAGGTCTCTCCATGTATCTGCCATGTTTGTATTATCACTTCCATCATTTTGAATTAGGCTATTCCTGGGTTTCTCCAAATAACCTTTCAGTTTATTTTTCTTCCCTTCTTTTAATTCCCCAATTTGTACTGCCTACTACTTCTCTAGGCAAGCAATCAGCAGTCATTTATTGAGCATCTATGTGAGACATTGGTATGAGCATTTATCAAATTAAACTATTTTTATCACATCACTTACGCTTGAAAAAATGGATTGATTTCTAATTTTACCACAGTTAAATCACATTTAAACTCATTGGCCTGGCTTTAAAAGTTCTCTGTAATAACCTGAGGGCTTACCTTCCCAATTGTATATTCCATCTGCCTCTTAAGCAATTCTTTTACTCCTACTTTCTTTTAATATGCATTCCATTCATTTCAGTTTCTGATCTTTACAAGAGCTTGTCTTCCCACTTGAATTGCTCTTCTTTTCTAATAGCATCTCATCGAAGCCCCATACCTAAAAATTGGACTATTAATGTACTGTCTCTGGTAATCTCTTGGCCCTGTAAATGCTAACATGAATTTAAAAGTTTTTTTTTTTTTAATTATGCAGGTTAGTGAATGCCAACTTTATTTCATAAATAGTCATGTGAGTTCCTTACCTCACCAAACAGATGATAAATTTTGAAAGATAGGGTCCATACTTTCTTTGTTTCAGTAATCTTGAATGCAGTGACTTCTCAATGAATATTCATGTACCATACTTACTGTATACTAAAATCTATGGGAAGGACACAAAGGACTTTTCTCCAGCCTCTAGAAGTGGTTCAGCCAGTGAACATAATGCAAACCTATAATACAGTATACAATACTAATAAGAAATGTATATGCAAGGTGCTTTGGGAGCACAGAGTAATATTCAGTTGTTTTGGTTCTTACAATTACTTTATACTTTTAAAATTTAGACAAGAAATAAAAGGTACTTAGTTATAAATTAAGGAGACTCAAAGACATTAGAAATTCTTTAGTGTATGAAGTGGAGTTTGGTGATAGGAAGAAAGGGTCGAAGTGATACAGGATGAGTGTCCCTTATCTGAAATGCTTGGGATCAGAAGTGTTTCAGATTTTGGATTTTTTTTTTAATTTTGAATTTTTAAGTATTTGCATGTACATAATAACATATCTTGGGAGTGGGACCAAAGTCTAAACATGAAATTCATTTTAGGTTTCATATATACCTTATACACATAGCCTGAAGGTAATTTTACACCATTGTCTTAATAGTTTTGTGCATTAAGGATGGGCAGGGGAAAAATGGTAATAATTCTGTGCTTAAAGTCTTAACTATACCCATGACATGCGGTCACGTGTGGAATTTTCCACTTGGGGTATCAGGTTGATGCTCAGAAAGTTTCAGATTTTCTTACTAGGGATGCTCAACTGTGTATTTGATGGAACTTCCATTGTAGGTAAAACTTCTTGTTAGGAGCAGAATCCTGATTAGCCCTTTTATTTTTAAAAAGTTTTCTCCTGGATGTTGTGGTGTGTGCTTGTAGTCCAGCTATTCGGGAGGCTGAGATGAGATTGCTTCAGCCCAGGAATTTGTGGCCAGCCTGGGCAACATAGTGAGACCCCATCTGTAAATAAATAAATAGATAGGTAGATAGTTTTCTGTGTATTTGAAGGGCTAGGGGTGGATTATGGAAAGCACCTTCAGTTTCCTGATGCTATGATGGAAATCAATGGGAAAAAATTGGAAACCAAATACAAGGATCTTATCAATGAAGAATTTCTTTCACATCCTTATTTGTATACTATTTATGATATAGGCATGGTGTACACTTTATGTTGACAGTTCTAGGCAGAAAAGGTAATGTTTCTACTTATATATTTTTGTTTTTTGTGTTTATCTAGATTTTTAAAAAAATTTTTCTTCTTTGTATTACAGTCTTGGCCCATTAGTGAGTAAAGTGAAAGAATACCAAGTAGAGACAATTGTAGATACCCTCTGCACTAACATGCTTTCTGATAAAGAACAACTTCGAGATATTTCAAGTATTGGTCTTAAAACAGTAATTGGAGAACTTCCTCCAGCTTCCAGTGGTAAGCAAGAGCACTTTTTTCTTACTATTTTCTTTTTAGGTGGAGGTATTTCTCTTTCACCTTTTTTTCCCCTCCTGGCCAAGGAGGGAGAGAGGCGGCTGTCCTTAAAGATCTTTTTAGGCGTCCCCTTGAACAATTAAGAAAAATTAAATTGTGAACCCTTATTTTTGTTAAAAATAAATTCAGTTTAAATGAATATTATCTTGATTGAATTTTAGCATCTCATATCAGTTCTGAAGAATTTTTATATGTTGGAGCAAGATTTTACATTGTTGTATGTACCATGACTACAGACTAGAGTTACGCCAACATATGCAGTGAGGGAAAGATAAACCAAAATAATGAGTTGTGGTTAGTTTTATATTTCCAGTGTTAATTTTGCTTTGCATCAGAATTTACTATGTAGAATTTAACACATTATAGACATAGCTGAGAAATAGTTCCATTTACTATTATAGTAGCTTTAATTAAAACAGCCTTTTACAGCTACTTGGTAATTAAAAAATTTTAAACTATGATTAATGAATTTGTTGATTAGCTTTTAGCCTCTGACAAAAATGTCTAGATGATGTAAGTTTTAGAATTGATCTTGACTACTAAACTTTTGCTTAAGTTAGTAGTCTAAAAATTATTGTTTCATCTGCAAATGGGGTGAAATTATCATCTATTTTATGAGAAGATTTAGATTGGAAATAATGCAGTCTGGGTATGTTGTTTTCACGCAGGTACCTAATAAATTATTCACTATGCTAGTTATGCAAAATACTCCACGTATGTTATTTCATTTAGTCTAAACATCAACCATATAGGAAGTCTTGATATCCCTTCTAGTTTATAGATGGGAGAACTGAAATTCAGAGAGATGAGGTTAATTCACACCAAGGTGTTGAGTACCTGGTTGAATGAAGATTCAAATCCATAATCTTTTAATCCAAAACTGATGTTTTTCCCACTGTATCATACCAATGTTATTTTACCATTATTAAGTATTTATTTTAGTAAAACATTTCACCGACCCTGAAGTATGTTATTATATTAGCTGTATTGACATTTTTATTTTTTTCTCTTCATTGAAGCATGTTTACATTTAGCCAATTTCTGGTTTTCACAAGAATTCTTTTAACCATTCAGATTCTTATTTTCACAGCTACTTGTTCCTTTTTTCCTCTCATTTGTCAGTAACAACAACATGACCTACTTTAATAGTAATAACCCTGATTTTTGAGTTCTGGAGCAATATTTCTGCTTTATAATGAGGTTATGGAATCTTTGGGTTGGAAAGGACCTTATTAGAGGTTATAGCTTTTTTTTTTCTTTTTTTAAAGAAACTAATGAGTATTGGAACTCAGAATATATGCTTTTTAACTCACTGAAGTTTAAAAGGCTAGCTTACTAGAAAGAAGACTCAAGTAGAGGAAACTCTCCTTGTTGCATTTCAGTCTAGGGGTACAAGCACTACAGCTAGTACTGGCCCTGTAGCCAGCATTCATGCCAATATGTAGAAATAGTTACCCAGTTGAATCTGCCGAATCTTGTGGGGTTTTTCTCCTGTGTCCTATACCCCTTCTATAGTTATCTCTAATTCTTATTTATGTCTAATAGCTTATTTTATTGAAAAGCAGCCATATCTTTCTGGCATAGATCTTGAGTCTCATGGTCAAGTGTAGAGTTGTTGAATATTTGGTAACTTACTGTGAATATAAGGTAGACTTCAACAAGCTTGCCTTGAGATTATTATTGGTTTCTTATTTATGTAGGCTCTGCATTGGCTGCTAATGTGTGTAAAAAGATTACTGGACGCCTTACCAGTGCAATAGCAAAACAGGAAGATGTCTCTGTTCAGCTAGAAGCCTTGGATATTATGGCTGATATGTTGAGCAGGTAAATATGCCTGTTTATTTGCATTAGTTGTGATACGAATATTACATTCATTTATTAAAACTCCTTTCTGGTAAATATAATAAAACTTGGTCCAAAAATATTCATGTTTAAATGGTAGCTGTTTTATAAATGTGTGAGGTTGGAGGTGAAGGGAGAAACAAGCTAATTATACTTAGGTAACATTGCATAGCAAACGTGTTTTGTAGTTCTGAAAAGTAATTAATAAAATTAAATTTTAAATCTTTCAGCACAGTTTATGTTTTGTTTTACTCTTGTATTCTTGCATTCAGTGATCTTCTAAGATAAGGAGATGTGCCAGTGGGAGTTAAAATTTTCCAGTTTAAAAAAGTGCTAGGGCCGGGCGTGGTGGCTCACGCCTGTAATCCTAGCACTCTGGGAGGCTGAGGCGGGCGGATCGCTCAAGGTCAGGAGTTTGAGACCAGCCTGAGCAAGAGTGAGACCCCGTCTCTACTAAAAATAGAAACAAATTATCTGGCCAACTAAAAATATATATAGAAAAAAAATTAGCCGGGCATGGTGGCGCATGCCTGTAGTCCCAGCTACTTGGGAGGTTGAGTCAGTAGGATCGCTTAAGCCCCGGAGTTTGAGGTTGCTGTGAGCTAGGCTGACGCCACGGCACTCACTCTAGCCCAGGCAACAGAGCGAGACTGACTCTCTCGAAAAAAAAAAAAAGTGCTAGTAATCTTCATGTTTATGCTGCCTGTGTTGGGGGCTGTCGAGGAGCTTGACTTTTATGCATTTGTTGCCTTTCCACTTTACTTTGGAAGTCAAACTTTGGAAGATGGCCAGTCCTAAGCAGCTCTTAAGAGAAAATACATTCAAGGACCTGTCAATTTCAGTTTTTTTCTGGATTCTCATAATCATGATAGATTATCATTATTTGTATATGTTATTTGTGGCAAATTCATTTTACTTTACTATAGGAGATAACACAAATGGCTATGAGGCAGACTGGGACTAAAGAGTAACTAGTAGCATAGTGTGTTTTAGGGTTTAAAATGGGAGGATCCAAGGAAGTTTATTTTGAGGGGGAAAAGTAGCATTTGAGTTGTATTTTGAAGAGTGGGTAGCACTAAAATATGCAGATGTGCCCAGCTGTAGAATATATCAGCACAAGTGGTGTTGGAGTGGAAAACCTTTTCTGATAGATTGGGGTCGTGTTGAGGTTGGTAGGGAATTTATACTTAATTTAATAACCAGTGAAAATTTAGACTTTTTATCCTACGTGTGGTTTTATCACTAGCACTGTCTTGGCACATTGTAGATGTTTGAGTACTAGTGACTCATTGAACTACTAATGTATGTGAAGATGATTTTGGAAAAGAGATGTTGGACCAACAGGACCAATGGAACTTAGTATATAGATGTATAGAGGAAAGATATAAGGGAGAGGGAAGAATCGAGAGATGATGAGGTTTTGAGTGTTGTGAACCCCCCAAAAGGTTATAGTCAATAGAGAAAATCATTTAGACACCTAGGAAGGAGAAAGGTGACAAGGTAATTGGTTTTTGTTTTGTTTCTTGTTTTATTATTAGTACTTTCCCAATCAACTTGGTTGGATATCCTATAATTGGGGTTTTAGGTCTAGATTCCAGGAATTTGGGGATATAAATTTCAAAGCTGTCTTCACTTAGCTCAGGTTTTCAGTTGCATTGGTAGAGACAGTGAGAATTCAGTTTTCCTTTCATTCTGAATTTGAGTTAGTCTTAACTAAATTTATACTCTGAATATTTATATTGAGGTCAGAGGCCAGACATTTTAGTAATGCTGACATTTTGAATTCATTTGTTTTTTTTCTTGTTTAATTTTGTTTTAAGGCAAGGAGGACTTCTTGTTAATTTTCATCCTTCAATTCTGACCTGTCTGCTTCCTCAGTTGACCAGTCCTAGACTTGCAGTGAGGAAAAGAACCATTATTGCTCTTGGCCATCTGGTTATGAGCTGTGGAAATATAGTTTTTGTAGATCTTATTGAACATCTGTTGTCAGAGTTGTCCAAAAATGATTCCATGTCGACAACAAGAACCTACATACAATGTATTGCTGCTATTAGTAGGCAAGCTGGTCATAGAATAGGTAAGCAATTTTAAAGTGTTTTAAAGTTTTCTTAAATTAAAAAAGAGTAATGCATGTTTTTAAGAACCAAAATGCTTTTCTTAGGTGAATACCTTGAGAAGATAATTCCTTTGGTGGTAAAATTTTGTAATGTAGATGATGATGAATTAAGAGAATACTGCATTCAAGCCTTTGAATCATTTGTAAGAAGGTAAGTTTTTAAGTGCTCTATTTTTTTAAAAAAAGTTTTTCCTTAAGAATAGAATAATAATTAAGATCTAGATTAGGTTTGTGAGAAGAAATGGCCTATTAGATTTGAGATGGGTTTTAATTCATTTCTCATTAAACAGTAACCAATACAATATTTGAAGCTAATGTCATCCCATTATTATAAAATGTGGTTATCTCATTTATTTTGAAAATTTTTTCTTCCCATTGTTAGAACTTTATTTAAAGAACTTGGGGGAAGTATTTGTAATTATTTTGAGTTTACCTTAGCCTCTTTGGAAGGGAGGCGACACCAGTGTAAACATGTCGTCTATCCTGAGAGAGCAGCAGGGTAAATAACTGGTCAGAAATATATATAGTGAATTTCATATCTTTTTGACAGTTTATTAGGTCTGTCACATATATTTTGCTAGGACAGTGATTCTCAATTTGGAAACCTTGTTCTAATATATATTTGAAAAAACTTAGTAAGAATTGTGCATTCATATACTAAACAGGAATACTGGATGAGTAACAGATTTTTTTTGCCTTTGGCTAGTATAGCCACACACTATCTTGAGACCTCATTGGTTGTTTTCTGCAGTTATCCCTTGCCACTCATGGTTTTGAGAAATGGCTTTATAATGATAATATATTGTTAAAATTGGAAGTTACGGGATTCATTTCTGTCCTTTTAATTAAAAAACACAAATTACGCCTTTATTTGTTGGCCTTGTGGGCATTTACATGTTCTGTCCTCTGAACCTATGGCTAGGAGACTAAGCCTAGGTGAATGTGCAGTGGCATTTTCACAAATATTCCTAGCTGTTGAAGAGCATGCTCATCTGGGTTTGATCTTCTAGTAACATGTTCAGAAGATAGAGCAGCATGTACTGTTTTCTCTCTAAACTAGCTCATGTTAACCAAAACATAGCTAAAATGTGGGGGGGAAGTTTATCTTAAAGTTGATTAAATAAGTGTAATTGAAAAGGTAAATCTTTTAAAACATGAAGCCTACGGGAGAAAACGATCAAGGGTCCTTGGTGTTAAATAGGCTGGGGACTACTTTTCTATGTTAGTGCTGGTAATAAAGCAAAATGTGGCAGATAATGAATCAAGGAGGTAAGTACAGCTATTCAGGGTGTCTTTTGTTTTTGTCTTCAGATGTCCTAAGGAAGTATATCCTCATGTTTCTACCATTATAAATATTTGTCTTAAATATCTTACCTACGATCCTAATTATAATTATGATGATGAAGATGAAGATGAAAATGCAATGGATGCTGATGGTGGTGATGATGATGATCAAGGTATTTCAAATTAAGTAGAAGGAATCTGTTAAGTTTTTGTGAAAGAGCGTTATAGATGGAGATGATTCTTACTGCAAAGTATACATACCATTTTATTTATAATAGTGAAAATGGAAAGACCTTAATATTTGACAATAGCAAATTGATTAAATTAGGGGCTTCTATGTGTTGGACTGTTGTGCAACACATTCAAAATCATGTCTAAGAAACATTTATTAAAGCTATTGATAAGATGAGTGAAAAGTGGGTAACAAAAATTATTCACTGTATCCCAATTTTATTTTTTTAAATATACAGGAAAAATTCTGTATATTTACAACTAGTAATATTACTAGTTGCTTTCTTGTGGCTAGCAATTATATTTGATTTTTGTTCTTTAGTACTATTCAAATTTTCTACAAAGCATTTTTATAAGGAGGTAAATCAAAAAAATTTTTTTTAATTGAACCTATAGATATCAGGGCAGTTTGGTTTGAATATTAGTTTGCATATTCATAGTTGTTTTCATGAAAAGTCCTAAATACTGTTTGAGGTGCCATTTAACTTTTGTGAATAACCTAAGCATTTCTGAGTCTCAGAAGATTGATGTCGTTACTCTATGACTTGTGGTGTTTACTCTAAAAAGGACTAGCGCTTTGAGGACTTAGGGGTTGCTCATGTTTAGTTGTTTCTTTTTGTATTAGAAGAATCATAATACAGATATTTAAATGGGTAAATATAGGTATATGGGTTGGTGGATTTTCTGTTATTTTTGATAATACTTTTTAGTTTGATTCTTTGAGTGAATTTATATAATGACTTTCCTATAAAATCAGTAATTTCACCCATCTTTAAAAAACAACTATAAAATCTCTCAACCTCATATACTCCTCCAGCAGCTACTGCCCAGTTTTTCTGCTCAACAACAGAACTACTGAAAAGAATACTATTCAATTCCTTTCTTTCCCTTCTCTCTTGAACCCAGTCCTCTGGTAGATGGACAAGATTGCAAATGTTTGACTCTCCCTATCATATTACTCAGTCTCATCAACGTTTCTTTATTTAGCTTTCAGGATACCACACTTGCTTTGCTTTAGTCCTGTCATTGTGATTACTCCTAGTCTTCCATACTGGTTCTTCATCACCCTGACTCACTGAACTTAACGTATCCCCAGGCTCAGTCCTTGGGCTTACCCATTACACTCTTAATTTTTTGTTGATCTCATCTAGTCTCCTGGCTTTTATGTCAACATGCTGACAACCCAGATCTTATCTTTATTCTGGATCTCATGTGAACCCAGGTTCATATGCAACTGCTTAATTGCTGTCGCTGCTTAGATAACTAAAATATCTTTTCTCTACCCTTTCCTCATCTCCCACGTAACCTATACTTTATCCTTTTCCATCTCAGAGTAGCACTTCCATTCTTCCTAATTTCTCTGGCCAGAAACCTTGGTCATATCCGATTCCTTTTTCTTTTCATCTAGTCTCTCACCTCAGAGTTTTCCCCTCACTTTTTCATACCCGTATTTCCCGTTATATTTCCCATTTCAGCATTTTGATTTTTGTTATCACAATCACTTTCTGACTTGCCACAATTGATTATCTCCCACCTACTAGAATGTAAGCTTCAGGAAAGCTAGACATTTTAATCCCTTGATTGACTGTTTCATTCCAGTGCTTAGGACAATGCTTTGACACACAGTAGGCACTTAATAAATGTGCTGTATTAATGAAGAGAAACCTTAGCTTATAATGCGAATGTTCTTTGAAGAAAGTAATAGTGATATACATTTCAGGTTTTGAATGTTGATATTTAGTATGCTAAATAACAAAGTACTTCAGCTGCTTTGACAGTTATTGAATTATGCGTAATAAATGTTTTTCTACCATGGTGTCACTGTGACTCATAAAATGAATGTAATTTCAGTGATTGGACCATTTGTTAATTTTTTTATAGTCTTGTTTTCAATAAAGCTTATATTTCTAAAATGCAAATCCCGTAGTGTGTAGACATGGGTAAAACTTTGTTTACTTTTATAGATAGTCTGTTTTTGCAATATCTTTTAACTTTTATTTAAATAGGTTTTAGCAAATGAATCATATGTCTTGTGTTTGGTTTCGTTGAATTTTCCTATAGTGTGCTATAAGGTGAATAAAATTAAAGTGTTTCGAGATTGGAAAATTTTATTTTATTATATATGATAGAATCTTCTAAGGCTTAGCTGGCTACTTTTAGCTGTCAATGAGCTAATTGAAATATAAGCTAGTAAAGAGAAACTACCCACCCACCCACCCCCACCTCTTGGATTATTTCAAGGCTGTAGTTTTATCTAAGCATACCAAAATTATTGGTAGATACTTTTAGACTGTTGGGAGAACTGCTAATATTTTTCCCACCTTCTTGACTTCATGTTACCTAACTGATTCAGCCTGATGGTGTTAGAAGGAAATAATTTTTTAGAGATTTCACACACATACACACACATACCTTATCTGTCAAGTGTGCATAGTGAAATACAATTCTTAATGCTTATGCTTACAGTGTTCAAGATTTATCATTAGGAATTTGGAGAAGATGGTTCTCTGTTGTCAAGTGGGCAGCATTTTCTTGTTATAATTAATAAAATGTGGTTTTGTTAAGGTACCTTGACAAAATTGTGAAAGGTGGAGAATATATATATTTGTTGCTCATAGGCCATCAACACAGCTTTAGTGAAAAGCCTCCTGGTCACAAAGCTGATGTGAGCATTCTTCGTTTTCCCAGAAAATTAATTCTACAGCATGTTCTGGGATTGGTAACTATTCCTTTTATTACATAGTCTATAGACACAAATCCATTTCATGGATTATTATTATTCCCTGATTATTTGCTTGATTTTCCTTTGAATTTTATTTTCAAAGGCTGGGAAATTTATAACTTTATAAATGTTCATATTTATATTCTAAAGAAGTTTAATGTGTTAATGATTTTAAAGGATTATAAGTAAGTAGCAGGTTCATTACCTACAAAAAATGAAACTATGTTTAGCAAAATAAAAACACAATCATGATCACTTTTTTAGAGGTTAATTTATATGTAAATTTATATAAGTAATAAGCTCTGTGTCTGTTCCATTTATTTGTAAACCTACCTATTTCTGTATATGTTAGTGAAAAATTAGAGTAACCGTCTTGGTTAAGAATGTCAATTCACTTACAGTATTAAATGATATACTTATCATTAATAGTCTATTTACATTAAAATTTCCCCTTTAGGGAGTGATGATGAATACAGTGATGATGATGACATGAGTTGGAAAGTGAGACGTGCAGCTGCTAAGTGCTTGGATGCTGTAGTTAGCACAAGACATGAAATGCTTCCAGAATTCTACAAGACCGTCTCTCCTGCATTGATATCCAGATTTAAAGAGCGTGAAGAGAATGTAAAGGCAGATGTTTTTCATGCATACCTTTCTCTTTTGAAGCAAACTCGTCCTGTGCAAAGTTGGCTATGTGACCCTGATGCAATGGAACAGGGAGAAACACCCTTAACAATGCTTCAGAGTCAGGTTGGTTTAAAAGTAAGATTTAGAAAGTCATAATAAATGTTTTTTTAAAATTGTTTTTATGTGACAATATGAGTTCTAGAATATCTTTAGAGAAGAAGAAAGTTCTGGGATATATTTGCATAATAGTTAATGCATGTTCATATTATGTTACTTGTAAACCATTCATTCTAATTATTCTTTATTTTACTTGATAAAAAATATTAAAATAATTTTTAGATTCAGTAAAGTAATCTTTATCTTTGATATTAATGGAGAAGTCTTAGAGCTGTGGGGTCAGACTACTTGAGTTCACATAGCTGCCTTCACCCCTAATTTAGTTGGGTGATCTTGGACAAGTTATTTAGTCATTTTATTAAACTGACTCATTTGTAGTAAGAATTTACTTAGAAATATCTATCCAGGGTAATGAAAGATGAGATGATCCGTGTAGAATGTTTAGTACCTACTCCATAGTAAGTGCTTGATGTATGCCAGCTCTTACTGTTAATAAAATACATGTTTTTCACTTTAGGATATTTTTTCTAAGATCCTAAATATTAGAGCCATATAGCTCCTATTTATTGAATATTTAGTACCTGCCAGACATTTTCTTACCTTGTATTAGTCCCTACAGCAGCCCTATGGGGTACATAAACACTAGGTCCACTTTTATACTAGGTCCACTTTTATAGATGACAAAACAGATGTTGAATTAAACCAGGGGAGGGGATACACATATCAATCTTGTTTTTAAGTAGTGCAAATAAATACATTTTGTGGTGAATTTATTCATAAAGGTGAACATTGAAGGAAATGAGGTAAAGTATTAATATATGGAGGATATAAGCAATTAATAAATAAATGCATAGAAGTCAGATATTGCTTAGTAGAATCACCAGGAATTCTGATAATGCTTTGGGAAATTAGATAATTTCTTTTATCTCTAGTTTTCAGATAGTGTTCAATTATATGTGTTCGTGTAGTTTTGCTGTTGGGATTTGCTTTTAATCTTTACTTGTTTTGCTATTGGGGGATTTTAGAAGCTCCGTGTATAGCCTGGATTTGTCAGTAGAGACCCTGTTTAATTTTAGTGACTAGCAAAACATTAGAAAGTTTAGAGCAGATGTGTTTGAATCATACCCTTGCTGCTTGTAGCTACATTTGAAGTGAGGTTGATTCCTTGTAACAGCAAACTGAAAGCAGAAAAGGACTGATTTTGTGGTTGCTTTTCCATACTGTGTCTTGTTTCCTTTGATGCCCATCTGTGCTATTTTTATTCAAAATACCATTTATAAATTATACTCCTAAATTTTTGGTTGAAAATATTTTATTATTTGATTAATTTTTAGTTGTGTGCATTTCATAATTAAAATTAATCAAGGAAGACTGTTTTGCTGCTCTGTAGAATGCTAAATGATGGCTTCTCTTTAATTCTGTATCAGTATCAAGCAAATATGGTTACAAGAGAACATATAGAATACAAATAGTAAACTTTGCTCGAATCTATCAGTCTTGTTAGTGTTAGCAATAGCAGTAGATAGCAGTAGTAGCTTCTATGCAGCAATAGATAGCTGGATTAGTAATTTAACGAAAAAGGATAAATTACTCCCTTTCTCTTCATTCGCCATAATTCATGTTAAGTGCACTGAGGAAATACCAACAGCTGAACCAGCTAATGAATGTGTGATAATTACAGGTTCCCAACATTGTTAAAGCTCTGCACAAACAGATGAAAGAAAAAAGTGTGAAGACCCGACAGTGTTGTTTTAACATGTTAACTGAACTGGTAAATGTATTACCCGGGGCCCTCACACAACACATTCCTGTACTCGTACCAGGTATGAAAGAAACAGTAAATCTCTTTTGGGACTTAGAGAGTTTTTATTAAGACTTACAAGCTTAAATAATTGTTTCCTTCAAAAGAGAAATTTCTGACAACTTAATTTGCGCATAAAACTAACTTTTTTATCTAACCGTCTTGAACACCTGAATTTAAAAATTTGGCTTTAATATTCATTATAGATTGTGAAATTTCTGCTACTTTAGAAATAATATGATGAAATGGGAACTTTAGCAGTATTTTAGGCATTGATTTTTAATTTTTTTCTTTCTCAAAACTGCACAGAAATGATTGGGGTTTTTTTTGGTTGGCTTTTTAGGAATCATTTTCTCACTGAATGATAAATCAAGCTCATCAAATTTGAAGATCGATGCTTTGTCATGTCTATATGTAATCCTTTGTAACCACTCTCCTCAAGTCTTCCATCCTCATGTTCAGGCTTTGGTTCCTCCAGTGGTGGCTTGCGTTGGAGACCCATTTTACAAGATTACATCTGAAGCACTTCTTGTTACTCAGCAGCTTGTCAAAGTAATTCGTCCTTTAGATCAGCCTTCCTCATTTGATGCAACTCCTTACATTAAAGATCTATTTGCCTGTACCATCAAGAGATTAAAAGCAGCTGACATTGATCAAGAAGTCAAGGAAAGGGCTATTTCCTGTATGGGACAGATTATCTGCAACCTCGGAGATAATTTGGGTTCTGACTTGCCGAATACTCTTCAGATTTTCTTGGAGAGACTAAAGAATGAAATCACACGGTTAACTACAGTAAAGGCATTGACACTGATTGCTGGGTCACCTTTGAAGATAGATTTGAGGCCTGTCCTGGGAGAAGGGGTTCCTATTCTTGCTTCATTTCTCAGGAAAAACCAGAGAGCTTTGAAGCTGGGTACTCTTTCTGCCCTAGATATTCTAATAAAAAACTATAGTGACAGCTTGACAGCTGCTATGATTGATGCAGTTCTAGATGAGCTCCCACCTCTTATCAGCGAAAGTGATATGCATGTTTCACAGATGGCTATCAGTTTTCTTACTACCTTGGCAAAAGTGTATCCCTCCTCCCTTTCCAAGATAAGTGGATCCATTCTCAATGAACTTATTGGACTTGTGAGATCACCCTTATTGCAGGGGGGAGCTCTTAGTGCCATGCTAGACTTTTTCCAAGCTCTGGTTGTCACTGGAACAAATAACCTAGGATACATGGATTTGCTGCGCATGCTGACTGGTCCAGTTTACTCTCAGAACATGGCTCTTACTCATAAGCAGTCTTATTATTCCATTGCCAAATGTGTAGCTGCCCTTACTCGAGCATGCCCTAAAGAGGGACCTGCTGTAGTAGGTCAGTTTATTCAAGATGTCAAGAACTCAAGGTCTACAGATTCCATTCGTCTCTTAGCTCTACTTTCTCTTGGAGAAGTTGGGCATCATATTGATTTAAGTGGGCAGTTGGAACTAAAATCTGTAATATTAGAAGCTTTTTCGTCTCCTAGTGAAGAAGTGAAATCAGCTGCATCCTATGCATTAGGCAGCATTAGTGTGGGCAACCTTCCTGAATATCTGCCATTTGTCTTACAAGAAATAACTAGTCAACCCAAAAGGCAGTATCTTCTGCTTCATTCCTTGAAGGAAATTATTAGCTCTGCATCAGTTGTGGGCCTTAAACCATATGTTGAGAACATCTGGGCCTTATTACTAAAGCACTGTGAATGTGCAGAAGAAGGAACCAGAAATGTTGTTGCTGAATGTCTAGGAAAACTCACTCTAATTGATCCAGAAACTCTACTTCCACGGCTTAAGGGGTACTTGATATCAGGTGGGTAACTAAATTTTTCTATTTAAAAGAACATTTTATTGACAGTTGATTGCCTTAAAAGATGCTTAATGAAGTTAAACCATGTCTACTATATTTTCTTCCATGTAAAAGCTAAGTATATTATGAAAAAGTACTGTCTTTTGTTATAATATGGAACAACATTCAAATGACAAATTGTTGTTTAGAAGGATGGAGCATAATTAGATAATGGTTTAAATAAATCTATTCTAGTTCCTTGTGATGGTTACATTTTAATGTTACTGTGTCTTAAAATGTCTTAAAAAAAGACCTATCTCTTGAATTAATATAATCTGAAGAGCTTGCTAGTACTAATTATAATACTAAAATTGGTGAAAGTACTTAGTTCAAATGAAAGCTCCTAGAAGAGTTTGCAGATTTAGCACGTCAGCCATATTAGAACGAGTAGAAGGTAGTAATAGCCATTCATTCTTAGAAATTGCTTAATAAAAAAGCTTGAAGATTTTATAAGCTAATTATGGATTTAACCAGTTCCCTTTTTGTGAGGGCTAGATCCTTCACTGCTGCTTCATGTCCTCTCCTTCCCAGAAGAAACTATTTCTTTTGAAATCTAATGGGATTATGTTTCATAAGGTGAGTAAACTTTGCTCCTTTAGAATCATCAGTGCCGCAAGAACTATCCTTCTTGGCCAAAGAGAATTTTAAGGAATTGAAGACAGTGGTATTATTTGAAGTGGTTTGAAAATGATGTCCACGGATTTCAGGGGACTGCATACCAATAGACTTGCAATTTATTTTTAATTAGGCTCATCATATGCCCGAAGTTCAGTGGTTACAGCTGTGAAGTTTACTATTTCTGACCATCCACAACCTATTGATCCACTATTAAAGAACTGCATAGGTAAGTAGAAACAAAGATAAAACATACTGATTAACTATTTTGGGGGAAGATAAAATTATTATCAAGAAACTCTTAATTTCAGTATGATCTTATAACTTTAGCAAATTACATTTGCTTGTATTGATATCTATTAGTTTGAAATTGTTACGAGATGATTTTGCAAATAATTGAAATTAGTAAATATACCAACATGTCTTTAGAGTCAGCTACACATATTTTGATAATCATAATTTTGGAATGACCTAAGATAACTTTAATGGATAAAGCAAAATGTTAGCTCTGTCTGACTAGTCCGCAGTTTCTTCCCAGATATAAACAAGTCTCACTTGAGCTTTTAGGGCCCCAGTTTTTTATTATTGCTTATAACCCTCCAGGTCCCAAGGGAATCTGTGGAGACTTCCATATATGAGATGGAAACCTTAGAATTCAAAAGTTAAAGTTGGGTAGAGCCAATTCCCAGAAGAACTAAGAGGAGATACCCAGGAAAAACTGGGCCTGTCTGTATTTCTGTGGTGACAAAAATTAGCTTTTGGGATTATTTATGATTTTATAACTTCCCTGGTTTTTATTGTTTTATCGTTGGTTTTCCTAGAGTTGGTAGTAGCCAAAAACACTTAGAACTCAGTTTGATGCTTTCTTTAGAACAGAAGAATGGAGGTAGCAGCAGGGAAGATTGAAGGATTTGTAGCTTCATGCCATTCTGCAATTGTGCCAGAAAGGAAAAAAAACACAATTTAAAATTTCGACTATAGAAGGGATTGCCAATTCAGAGTAAGTAGGTACACAGGCAAAGATGGGCACTATTGCTAGGACCTAGAAATTATTGAAAATCTGTATGAGAAAATATTTGCCTCTATTCCCCTATCCATTTTTTGCTTTTATGTGTTTATTCACATTTTGGTATTACGTAGGATAAGACAGAAGAAGATCCACATCCCTAGAGACATCTTCTCAGGTGGGCAACAGTCAGTCAGTATGCATTGTTGGTATAGTTATCAATCAAGTGGTTATCATTCTAATTGAATCATGATCTAGTTCAGTATTTGTGACTATCTGAACATCAGAACCACCTTAAAATTTGAAATTCCTAGAGCAAGGAATTGGGGACCACTGATCCTAGTCCATGACACCATTTTGTCCATAATAGCAATATTTTAGATGCTTTACTCAAAGCAGATACATACTCTATTGTAATTACTCTTCTAATGTACCAGTTCAGTAATTCTATACAAACAATAGGAGGTGGGGATGATTAGTCTGGTATATTTATATTGTTTTTGAAACAGTGCTATCCCCTAAACTTTTTTTTTGTACTCAGTGATGGAAATTTCCTGGTGTCAACATTCAGTTTACCAGTCTGCGGTGTCTGAAATCACGCTTTCCTCCCATACGTTTAGATTGCTGTTTTTTCAAATTGATGTTAGAGCTTCTGTCACCTCTTCTTTATTTCCCTGTGTATTTTAAAAGATTGCCAGTGATAGAGTTGAGATCATATAATGATGAATAATACCTATGTGTGAATACCTAGTGTGTACCAGACACTGTGTTCAACAATATACATGCTGTTTATTCTGCTCAGTAGCAGTAAAAGTTTGGTAATCCTCATTTTATTGACTGAGAAACTGAGGCTCTTGTCTACTTGCCCAGAGTCAATACATTTGACAGCTGGAATGGTTTGAATCATCTGTGTGACTCCAAAGGTCTTTGCATTATAATTTCTTCCCCACATTTGCAAGAACAAGCAGACTTAAAATCTGTTTATATTAGGTTCATTTCCTCTTTTTATACTCTTAAGAATTAGTGTGCTTCTTGAAGATAGAAATAAAATAGGGCATTTGGAGGCACACACCTCTTTGTCATTTGATGAATCGTATGCCTATTAACGGTATTCCATCTTTATTAAGCAGTGGGTCTATCCTCACCTTGTTCATCTTGTTTTGAACTTAGTTTAAAAATTTTTTTGTTGCTTTCAGTAAACTATAAGGAGAATCATACAGGTTATTTGTCTTTTTTTTCACTGCTGGCTCTGTCACTTCCCTGTGAAACCCACCTCTTTATAAAGTATTTATAAAATAATATTGGGGAACTTTATGGTCTCTCTTGCCATAACCTCTGCATTATATGTGCTGAGAGTTAGGTTATCAGTTGGAAATCTACTCACCTTCAGAAATGATAGTTGCCCTGCTGCGAGAAGAAACTGTGGTTCACTTAGTATTTCATCAGGTTCTTCCATGACCTTTATTGAAAAAATAGCAGTGACATCAACAATAATAAAGTATATCAATTTAGGAAAAAATATATTATAATTATTATATTTTAAGCTTACCATAACTGTTTTGCCCTTTTTTTTCCTTTCTTTCTTTCTTTCTTTTTTTTTTTTTTTTACAATTTTTCAGGTGATTTCCTAAAAACGTTAGAAGATCCAGATTTGAATGTAAGAAGAGTAGCCTTGGTCACATTCAATTCAGCAGCACATAATAAGCCTTCATTAATAAGGGATCTTTTGGATACTGTTCTTCCACATCTTTACAATGAAACAAAAGTTAGAAAGGAGCTTATAAGAGAGGTAAGTTAGTTACAGTACACTTTATCTAAGTTTGTCTTTGCCTTTTTAGTATAACATATCCACACACTCTTTTTTGTTTTAACAGGTAGAAATGGGTCCATTTAAACATACAGTTGATGATGGTCTGGATATTAGAAAGGCAGCTTTTGAGTGTATGTACACACTTCTAGATAGTTGTCTTGATAGACTAGATATCTTTGAATTTCTAAATCATGTTGAAGATGGTTTGAAGGACCATTACGATATTAAGGTAAGATATTTGTGCCTATTTGTACAACATTTTAGAAGACGACTTTGCTATGGTGACTTCTACCCTTGTCATTTACTCACATGTATGTGTCAGAAAAAATTGGGTTGTCTGTCAGGATTTTAATAGATATGTTATAAACTATAATATGCAATAGTAATGGTGAGGCAGTATAACATTTGACATACAGGAAAGATCTAGAATTCTTTTGGAGAAGGAAGTAAAATTAGATGCAAAATTAGTAAGAAATGCTCTGTGCCAGCTTGCTTAGTTTAGTAATCCCTAGATCTTTTCCCTCAGAAGAAGAATCCCAGGCCAGGCATGATGGCTCGTGACTGTAATCATAGCACCTTGGGAGGCCGAAGTAGGAGGATTGCTTGAGGCCAAGAATTTGAGACCAGTCTGGACAATAGCAAGACCTCGTCTCTACAAAAAAAATTTAAAAAATTGCCTGGGCATGGTGGTATGGGCCTATAGCTCTAGCTACTCAGGAGGTTGAAGCAGGAGGGTCGCTTCATCCCAGGAGTTCAAGGATATAGTTAGCTATGATCGTGCTTTAGCGCGGGCAAGAAAGCCAGACTCTGTCTCAAAAAGAAAAAAAAGAAGAATCCCTACAGATTTTGCTGCTTCAAGTATAAATCTGTGACCTTTTTGGCCTGTCTTAACATTGAACTTTAGGTACTTACTACCTGTGGGGAGTCTTCTTAGTTTCCTGGCATTGTCTCGATTAATTCCCTTGGGCTATCTTTAGGGCTACTCTGAATGACAACAATATGATTTACCTAAATGAGGAACTTTTGTTTTTCAATATAATATATTGTGTTTAATATCAAGAATTGTGTTAGATGACAACATGGAAGAAATGCTTTCATATACACAAAGCAATCTGTGTGGAAGCAACCAGAGCGAAATCATACTGCTTCTTAGGTTTAGAGGATGAATTTTGCTTATAACTGTTTTTTATTTTCCTATTTGTTCAGATCCATATTAAATGTGAATAGTAAAAGGGCGATTTGAAAAATAAAAATTAAATGCATTGTGTCTTTTTCATCTACTCTCCATTTAGGGCCTTTGGGCCAAGCAGCCATAGTACCAGAACTCTCCTACTCATGCTTCCATGTGTGGTAGTGGCCTGATCCTCTCACAGTTCAATGAAGAGAGTCCCCCCAAAAGTAACAGGATGTGCTTGCCTAATTCTATGAGTTTATAATCCAAGAGATAAAGAATTACAGTTTAACTGGTTTTGTATTGATTAATCTGAATTAGTGGTCAAATTTTTTTTTAAGGAAAATATGTTAAAATATTACAATGCTTATCTTCCATTTCAGTAATTTTCGAATTTAGGGATTTTCAATTCTAATGCACATAAGCTTTTTAAATAATAAATCTATGGCGCTATCTTTATAGGTTCAATAAAACTCTGGGGATGGGGCTGAGGAATGGGTGTTTCTAAAGCTCCCCAGGTAATTCTAATGTGTAGCCAAGATTGCAAGCCACTTTTCTAGTTCTGCATTCTAAAACAACATTATAGATGAAGTCTCTCTAGCACTTACCTTAGATAAAGTTTGAGACAAATTTATGTGATTCTGAATGGCAGATTACATTAAAAAGAAGTTTTATTTTACATGCCTAGGTAGTCATCTTCCTTTTTAAAAAATGTGTCAGAATGTAGAATTTTATTTTTGGAAAATAATGTATAAATTTTGTCTTTTTTTTCCTAATAGATGCTAACATTTTTAATGTTAGTGAGACTCTCCACCCTTTGTCCAAGTGCAGTACTGCAGAGGTTGGACCGACTTGTTGAGCCATTACGTGCCACATGTACGACTAAGGTAAGAATTGGTGGGGATCGACTTAGGTCAGACTTGAAGTCTTCAGAATTCTGAGTCGATTCTTTTCTCTAGTTTTCTACATTTACTTTTCCTAGCACCATATGTAGCAGATGATTTTAAAAGGTAACCTATTGAATATGGATGGGTGTTTTATAAAACTTAGCACTGTTACATCCTATGTTCTATTCTTAGAAGTTTTTGTTTATTGCTATAATAATATGTTGTATATTTTAAAATACTGATATGGGATAAAATATAATCAAAGCCACAAAAGAAATGTTTAATTCTAATTGGAAAGGGAGTCATATAAAGGTGATGACGTTTGAAATGACCAAGAAGGTGAAATAAGGCTTTGCACATGAATAAAGGCATGAAGATGTCATTATGTGGTGTGTTTGAAGAACAGTGAATAGGATAGCTAGAGGAGTAGTTTCTTGGTGGTTTCAACCATGTGGGTCTGGATTTTCTGTTTTTACAACAGGGCTTTGTGTAAAATATTCCCTTAAAAGGAGACAGCTACTGCTTAAAATGGAAGTTTAAAAACCGCTGTGCTTAGAATATAATATGCCTTATGAACCTACAAGAGAAACTTTGCTCTTTATTTACCTGGAACTGCTGTGTGCTTAAATTTTGTTCATATAGGAGCTGTCTTTATAGCATGTAATCTAAATTTACTTCATGTTACAGGTTAAGGCAAACTCAGTAAAGCAAGAATTTGAAAAGCAAGATGAATTAAAGCGATCTGCCATGAGAGCAGTAGCAGCACTGCTAACCATTCCAGAAGCAGAGAAGAGTCCACTGATGAGTGAATTCCAATCACAGATCAGTTCTAACCCTGAGCTGGCTGCCATCTTTGAAAGTATCCAGAAAGATTCATCATCCACTAACTTGGAATCAATGGACACTAGTTAGATGTTTGTTCAACACAGGGACCGTTAACATATGACCATACAATGCACTGAATTGACAGGTTAATCATAAGACATGGAAAGAGAAGTGTCTAAAGCTTCAGTATGTTCCACTTTTTTTTTCCTTCATGGAGACAGTTTGTTTGGCTTTCTTCCATTGTTTTTGTAGCATTTATTTCTGAATATGTATTTCCATAATCCAGAGGTTGTAAAACCACTAATGTTTTAGTGGTTAGGGCAACAATTAAAATGTAAACTAAAAGTTAGGATTTATGGAGTATGGAGATAGGGTCCAGTATCTATTTACCCTGTAATGTTTAGGATTAAAATGTTAAAATTTTGTGACCATGAATTTCTTTCTTTTATAAATTTTCTCATTTAAACATCAAAAATTCTGCAAGACAAAAACCATGTTTCTTTTTCGTAAAACTTTTTGTTTCAACAACATAATTGATTTTTAGCTGGCAGACAAGAATATCCATATAAGATTTGTTACATTTCAGAGGGTTTGGCAGTTTATAAAAGGATAATAAGATATCATGTTTTAAGTGTGGGATTAACAATATCCCTGTTTCGCACACTAATTTTGCATGAGCAAGTTTACAAATATGTATTGTCTGTAAAGCAGCATGTGCAGATTATTCATAATACAAAAGTTAAAATAAGTATTCCTAGTGCAATTTTCAGATATTTATTTTTGCACAGAAAACACATCTGGAGAGAGAGAGAGAGGAGTAAATTTTTGAAGCTTTGGTTTTCTTAATGCCAGTGTGAATTTGCAGATGTTTTCAGCAAATCAAGTCACAAGAACATTTTGCCACTTTTTTCTATTATAAATTTTCTTACACATTTAAAATTTGAATATTTAAGTACTTGGTTTAATTTTTTCTCAGTTACCCCTTTGTGTGCGTGTGTTCCACATAGAAATTCTTAAAGACAGATTTTTCTTTTCATTCCCTTTGGATGTCTGCATTCCTTATCAAAGAATACAAATACTGTGTAATGCTTTTGAATATACTTTAGGGAAGTTCTGAAGTGGGCTATCACAGGTTTGTTAGCTAATAATAGTATTTTCTTTTAGTTGAGTTAGATTTTTTTCCCCATCTCTTGTAGATCTAATTTACACACTGTATTTGGTAAGTGTTAACTACTTTTCCTGATTAAGGGATTTGTGCTGGGAGAACAAAGCTTTTGCAGTATCTTAAAATTTTATTTAACATATCCTTCAGTGAGCTCATTTCACACTGTAGCCTCTTCCTTCAAATTTGTGGTGCTCCTGTAACAGTAAGAACTAACTTCTGAAATAAAAGACATCTCCTAATGCTGTGCAAACATAGTTTACATGTATTGAAGGAGGCAGTTGTTAAATTGAGTGACCAATTTTAAGCAATCAGATCTTTGAAAACTGCACCCTTTATTTTTGAAACTGTGAATTAGAAATACTTCTGCTGTATTACTTAACCTGCTTTAACATCCAAATATGCAGTGATTTTAATTGATAACGTACTGTGGTTATTAGATTAGCAGCTTGATTCCAAATGTTCAGATAATGCAGAAGACATTGCTAATAATAAGGATTTTGACTAGTACGTTGACGTGGAACTTTACATGAAGTTGGTGCCATTTCAAAATGTGGCAGGTGATAATCTTATACCATAATTTGCAAAAAACTGTAATAGAAGTTTATTTTGAGATGTCAGTATATAATGTACTATGCATTACCGTGGTATAGATGTTGTGGATATATTTAAGTATTTGGTTACATGGTTTCACAATAAATTACAATACTGCAGGCTCTAGGACTGAATAGGAGACTGACATGCATATGTTGTGTGAATGTCTTCTTAGTTAATTGCCTAAAGTTAAATCCAAATACTTGTGTTGGATTTTTCTTTAGTTTTTTTTTAACTTCCAAGATGCATGTTTTGTTTTGTTAAGTCTTGCAAGCCAGCTCATTTTTCAAACATAGTTGAAATTCTTTTAGTACTAAAGAAATAGATACTGTTCTTTTATAGTTTTAGTGTTTATATACCCATATATACACATGCATAACAAAATTAGTAACAAAGAGGAATGCTTGGAATTTAAATGCTGAGTCATGCTGATTAACTCCATACTTCTAGAGGTGATGTCCAGATACTGGACATTCCAGATACTGGAATGAAAGTGGCAAGGTGTGAAGTCCAGACCTACCTACCACTCACGCTGCTTTCTGGTAGTATTAAGTTCTGTTTAGCAATTCTCCACATGTAGGTTCCTCAGGAGATCTAAAAGTTAATAATACAAAAACAAGCTGTTTATTGATTTTCATGAGAACATTTAAATTAGTTTAGATCTACCTGATTCTTTTAAAGGAAAGCTCAATATGGATTGAGTTTTGAGATTAGGTTATTTTATGAAAAACTAAGGCAGAAAGGAAATTTGATATGCCGGGGCCTAACCTAAAAGGTTATTTATAAAATCAGTAGCACTGAATGATGATTTTTTTTAAAAATGATGGTCATGTATTTTATTAATGTTATCTGAAAGCTGCTTAACCATTAGGAATTAGTATTTTTAAAAGGTAGGAGTATGATGATTTCATCAAATGTGTGAGTATTTACATAATTTTTATGTGACCATAGTCAAGTAAATAGTGTTTTTTCTTTATACTTTTCTTGGGGTAAATAGTGAAGAAATAATATAGGGGCATATCTAATTAACCAGTTCTAGGGGATGTTTTGGTGTCTTTATGTATAGCTCAGTCTCAGACATATGAATATGATTATATATTCATGATTGAAGTTGAAAATGAGGATGTACAAAATTCTCAGCCATTAAAAATTCAATTGTCATAAGCTTTGTAAGCTGTATTTAGTCACATGACAAAGTATGTAGTAATACTTTGTAACTGAAGGAACATTTTCTGCCCACATTAAATTTTGCTAAAAATCTAAATTGTTAAAATTAATTGTCAATCTCTAGATATAATATGCTTAGTAAGTGTTTTGAAATTAAACAGCTTAAAAATTTCAGTAAGTGAATTTTAGATTCTGGTTCTATTTTAAATTGAATCCTAATTTTCAAACCACTGCCACCCAGATTCATCTGTTTTTGAAATCTTATTTAATCTTCTATGGAATAGAAAATGGACAATATAGTAACAGTTCATAAAGTGTTTAGAAAAAGATTCTGGTTCTAACTGATTTTTCCAGTTGAATAAAATTCCTTTGATACTTTTGGTTGCAAAAATGGAACACAGTAGTATTTGGCCACAAGCTATCAAAAGCTCACCAGATAAGTCTTATGGAAATGCAAAATGAAATTGTATATTTTCCTTTTCCAATATAATAAGTTGCTTGTTTTCGTAGTAATACTGGAAAAGATTTTGTAAACACCTGTGTTGTAGTTTAGGGCATGATCTTTTAGTAATATATTTTTGTTCTTTGTAACTTAGAAAGTTAGCTCTGAATCAAAAATGGGAATTGTTTTTCATAGGATGTTAAAAAAGCCAACTTAAATCAAAACTACCTCGATGGGTAGTGCATAGTTTTACTTTGTTGGATCTTGTAATGCCAGTGTGTTAGATTTCAGAATGATTTTCAGTAGACAGAAATACCTATTTCTGTTTGTGGAGTCTTAATTCCCTGGCCTCTTCATACCTTTTAATTTTCATCTCAATATCGGTGATGATTTTGGCAAGTTTGTTTTGCTGAGGTCTTAGAAGAGAGAGAGCTTATTTGAAACAAAAGTCTTTCCAGATTAGGGAGTATTAGAATTAGTGTATTTAGCCTTTGTCAGTAACTAATGGTTAATGCATATTGAGTGATTTTACTCTAGAATGTTCTCACAAAAAAGCCTATTAACAGTTGTACCTCAAAACTGATTATTTGTACGATACCATAATAGCCCCATGTTTTAATAGTCTGTAATAAGCCTAATACTCTGAAAAGCTATTTTACTTGTTTGACGGATATTTCCGTTTTAAACTAGATAAAAACCCAACTGCTTACTTAGGTAAAGGCAGCTAAATGTGTGTGATGGTAGCTTACTGTAATCCTAGTGTAGTGGTTTTTCAGAGACACACAAATGTGTATTTGCTTGCAGTCATTACCATACATGAACTGAATTAGGCTTTCCCAAGAGGTCTGGAAATAAACTCCTGATTCCTTATTCCAGAAATAAAATCCATGTTTTCCTCCAGAATTTACACTTTAGTAGAAACATTCATGTTCATTACTTTAGATTAAGATCTTAGATAGACCTTGGCACTATTGACATTTTGAACTGGATAATTTTTTGTCGTGGGAGGCTAACATAATGCATTGTAAGGTATTAGCAACATCTGGTTTCTACCTACTAGATGCTAGTAGTGTCACCACCCCTTCCTGGTTGTGACAACCAACATTGTCTCCAGACATTACCAAATTCCTCCCTGTACCCCCAGGAACTTTACATAGACAAGTTTTCAGACTTAAGTGTCAGTTTTTCATCTTCCTATTAGAACTATCACAATTTAGTTAAAGTAGGTTTCTGCTCTATGTATTACCTCCACTGATTTAAATGGATGGTCTTTAGTAAATTCTCTAATGTGTTTTTCTCTGACTGTAAAATGCATTTTGCATACTTAATAGAAATATGAGTATAAAGGGGCCACTGGAGTATGAGGCACTTTGATTTAAAATTGATGCACTACATACAAGTGTAGGAACAGTAGCCATGAGCAACTAGTGTATTTTACTTGAATTCTACTAAAGAAGGCTGAGTAAATGGATTTTCAAAATTAACATATTGTCTTCATGAGAACAGTTTGTCCATTAATTTATTTCCTTGAACTAACAACTTGTTTCCCAGTATGGGAATTTCTAGTTTAACTGTGATATTTTGTATAATCCAAAACATATATTTGAAAACAACTGTTAAACTGACTATAGCAGATTTTTGCTATTTGTTTAGGATTAGTTAGGGATTAGAGACAATAAAATGCTTCTGTATCAATCTTGATACCCACATGTGAGATTTTAAAGACTCTTAATGGTGGCAGAAAAACTACCACAAATTGCGAATTTGAAACAAGACCATTGAACCATGTCAGTCCCATTTAAGAGAAATGGCATAAGCAAAGATGTTAATAACCTTTTATATAATGTTACTGAAATATTAATGAGGCTGACTGGCCAGGAGTTTAAGTCTAGAATGTCAAGTTTTTAAGTCTGGAAACCTTGAACATGTAACTACATATTTAGAGATTTTCTCTGTGGCTGAAAATTATATTCATAGACTTTAAAAATCTACATTTAAAAGATTTAAATTTAGAAAGTTGTTCCCCACATCAGTTTTTCTCTAAAATACAATCCAGCAGGGTCAGGTGACCACATGTGGCTGCCCAGATGGACAGCGCCCTGCTGATCTGTGTACGGCCATATCCCTTAGTGTTCTACATGTCAAGACTTACATAAAAAAATCCAGCAGAACCTGTGCCAAAAATTTTTTATTACCATGCCCCCTTTCCTGTAAATGGATCATCACATTAAAGGCAAAGGTAATTATTTTCCTCTCCTTCCCTTGATATTCCTCTTTAATACTATGTGCTTGACATTGGGGACAGTGTCTATGGGGAAGACACTATATAATTGCCATTAAATATTATTATACCGGGGGAAATACCAGGTTTTGTGTGATTTATGGCACAGAGGTACTTGGACTGGGCATCAGGCCAAGTTCAAGATGAGGAAATGTAATCCATGTAGTGGGGACAAAATTGGCAAACGCTTAGAGGCAAGAGTGCATCGTGTTCTGGAGCTGAGTATGGCTGTAGTTTGGGATGTACGAGGGAGAGTAGTGAGAGGCTAGGAAGGGCAGGTGATAGGGGTCCTTGTAAACAGTTTGAATTTAATTACAAGGACAATAGCAAGCCATAGAAAGAAAGGCTTAAAAGCCAGGAAGTGATGTGATCAGATTTGTGTTTTTGAAAGAATAGCCGCAATTTAGAGAATGAATTGGAAGTATGGTAAGACATTGGCTGATAGGACATTATTAGGGTAAAACAGGTGAGTGTGGTAAACTGAACTAGTGTAGTTTTGGAGCGGTAGAGAGAAAGTGAGTAGTGAATCACATCGGGCTCATTGTGCTTTCCCCCGAAGTGACACACACCACTTCTGATCACATTTTGGTGGGCATCAAGTCACAGCCATACCTAGCAGGCATTGATGAGAATAGTAAGCCCATAGTAGAGCTGGGGATGATTCTTTTTTAGGGAGAAGCAGGGAAGAAGAGTTAGGCCACATTGCATACTCTACCACAAATGATTCAAAATTCCATGTTCCTATTCTCAGTTTTCAACCACCCTGCTCTCTGAGTTTTCTCTTAAGCTCTGACTTCTCTCTTTCCTCCCTTTACCTTTTCTTCCCTATCCTCTACAACTACCCGTGCCCCACAATAACAGTCAAATTTCATTCCCCTTTTTAAGTGGTGGCACCTAGGGCTGTGGGAAATGGATCATCTGCATCAAGCACTTCTTTTTCTTTAGCCTGCTTCATGTGTTTTTCCAAACAAAAACAATAGTTTCTCTAAGAGTGCCAACAATTTCGATGTTTTCTGCCATGTACTCATGTAGATGTCCTCTTTCAATACTCCAACCCCATTCTTGCTTTCATCGATTTTCATCTCCACTGTTTTTATCTTAATTTTTTCTGGGCTTATGTTTCTATTGTAAATTGACAAATTATAGTTGTATAAGTAGGCTACCAAGTGGTGGTATGTGTATACATTGTGTAAGGATTAAATCAAGCTAATTTACATATCCACCTCAAATATTTTTATGGTGAGAACACTTGAAATTTACTCTCAGCAATTTTGAAATATATATTATTATTAACTCTAGTTGCCATGCTGTGCAGTAGGTATTCCTCCTAACTGAAATTTTGTACCCTGTGTACCCACTAATTCAAACAACCACTCTGAAGGCTATGGCTTGGATATTTTCATCCAGAATAGTTTGTACTTAAACTCCAATATCCTATTCTAAGTCTAACCTGTCCATCAAGTTCTATCATATCTTCCTTCATTCTAAGACTGATCTTTGACCTCACAGAGTCCTGCAGTCAGTATTTCCCACCGTTTTCTCCTGGTCCCTCCTACCCACCTGGCTGATTTTGTAAACGGTTTGTTCATACAATCACTTAATGCATTTAGGGATGCTCCCTCTCCTGTTCCCGGTATCATCTTCCTTTTGTTTAAGTGTTCACTTGACCCTTGCCTTCATATCCAGCAGACAACTGGTAATCCCATTTCATCAATCCAATTAAAGCCTAATCTCTCTTCTTCCACTTAAAACTTTACTCATGTCCATTCTCATCCTTATGTCCTCATCTCAGAGGTTGAGTTGTCACCCACTGGCTCAAGACTAACCTCTATCCCAGAACCATTTCCCTCCAGCTTCTTCCAGGTTTTGGTTAAATTGATCTCCCTTCTTGCCCTTTTCAACACCACTTCCACAGGTTCCATGGGCTGGACTCTCAAAAACGTTCAAAAGACTCATCTAAAAGACTAAAAATTTTTAATGCTTCCTTATCAAGATGCCATCTATCTGTAGAGACTTAGATTTGCTTTCCCAATGTCTTGCCTTTTCACTTGTCAAACTATTCTAATCTGGCTTTCATCCTTGTTGGTGATCATAGCCAAACCAGTGAAGTCTTACATGCCACAACATGGCATTTAGTCCTTTTCTTGATTGATTCAGTCTTTTTTGTACTTAAATTTGGTATTAATACTATTGATCACTCCCTTTGGAAGCTACCTGCTACGTTGGCTTCTAGGACACAATGTCTTCTGGGGGTTTGCTTATTGTCGCGCCCGCCTCGCCAGCAAGGAAGACGCGGCAACAGGAGTTCTTCTACAGTGCTTTATTGGGGATCCCTCTAAGCTTCAAGATGCGGAAGACCCTGAGCACAAGCTCTCACACAGTAATATACTCTCAGGGAAACAGGAAGTAACAGTGATAGGCCACAATCAATCACAAGCGGTCACCAATAGGCCAAGCCAGAAAACCTCATATGCATACTTATGTAACAGACCTACAGATGTACTACGCATGCGCCACACTTGTTTACCTCAGCCAAGCCACCGGAAATCGGCGCCATCTTGCAATGGCGTCCGCGCTTCCCACATCTCCCCCTTCTTTATTATTTAAGAAAGCCTGCCAGACTTACAACCACCTCGTCTCGTGCAATGAGCGAACTCGGAGACGTGCAGAGGCTGGTCATAAAGGCAGCCGTGGGTAAGGCCTCTGTCTTAGGCTACGCGGGCTGCCTCCCGGCCTGGCACCAACTGGTGTGCCTCCAGGCGCGGGACCCACGCATTCCCGTCATGGAGGTACCTTACAGCCGAGAGAGGGGGGAGAGCAGGCAAGTCGCGGAACGCCTATAACCTGGCCATCCACACGTGGGGGTCCTGGCCGAGTTGCAGTGCGGCAAAGGCTTGTTGCAGCAACATTTGGTTGCGCCGATTGCGACGCGCCATACGGGTAAGGGCCACAAATCCTATCAGGGCCACAGTCGCGAGCAAGGCTAACAAACAGCCCATTCCCGCCCACTCTTTCACATGGTTAGCCACTTGCCACACCCAATCCGACAGTCCTTGGGCAAAGTCCACGTCGACTCGCGTAGAGTTGACGTGAACTATACTAGCCTGCAGCTGTTCCATCAGAGTCTCAAACTCATTGGACCATGCACCCAACAACTGCTGTGACAGGGTTCGTGATAGGTTAGCTGCCCGGGAAGCGTTCTGAAAAGGGATAGAGGTGACACACATGCCAGGCAGGCGCCACTCGCATCCGAGCTGCATGACCTGCATCAACAAGTCCACTTGTTCTTGAACCAAGTCCACTCTTTGGTTGAGAATCATGATGCCTCCTTTCAACTGAGCGTTAACGTTTGATTGGGTCGCCAGGGCAGTCGCCACCCCCGACGATAAGTTGTTCAAGGCGGTAGCCGCCAGTGTCGAAGTGGTGAGCGCAACTGCAGCCGTCGCCGCGGCAGCCACCGCAGCCGCTATGGCGGCAACCACGGCCGCGGTGATGCCAAAGTAGCGTCGCTGCCGATACAGCGTCATGGCCGAGGGCGCCTCCACAGGGATATCAAACGGGAGGAAAGGTAGTTCTAGAGACTCGTTGGTGGTAAAAAAGCGGGGAAAAACTGTGGCGTCATGCCGGACGGGCATCGGCAGAGGGAAGACATCCATCAGGGCCCAGCGCGCTTCCGGTACCGCCGTCGCCGTCGTTAGGACTCCCGCCAGCATCAGCATCTGCAGTGACGCCATCCTGGCCCGCCGGACGCTCGTCCTCCTCAGCCGTGGTGTGCACCGAGCGGGTCAAGCGCGTCGGAACCCAAATAGGGTCCTCGTGATCCTGCGGGAAAACACAAACAGCTCCCCTGGACCTGGCTATAACCGGATCCGGGCCTCTCCACTGGTTTATTAAGACGTCCTTCCATTTTACCGCCTCGCGGTGAGCCACCGGGGGGGACGTGTGTCTCTCTGCCGCAGAGCGGCCGGACACATCCAAAGTCAAAAAATTTAAGGTAAAAAGGGCAAGGGAAATGGTACCTTTAGGGGACCTCTGTATGGCCTCCAGGGCATCTCCCCCTTTCTGTTTTTGTAAATAAGCCTTGAGCGTGCCATGGGCACGCTCCACAATGCCTTGTGCCTGAGGATTGTAGGGGAGGCCAGTGAGATGCTTAACTCCGAGGCGAGCACAAAATTGTTGGAAAACTCTGGAGGTATAAGCGGGGCCATTGTCTGTTTTAATAGTACGTGGCTTGCCCCAGGCAGCCCAAGCCTCCAAGCAATGGATGATGACATGACTGGCCTTTTCCCCCGCCAGTGGCGTGGCGTGGAGGACTCCAGAACAGGTATCTATGGAGACATGAACAAACTGAGTTTTTCCCAGAGAGGGAATATGAGTGACGTCCATTTGCCACAATTGTAATGGTCGCAGACCCCTGGGATTTACTCCCGTATGCGCGACATTGCGAAAAGGAGCACAAGCGTGGCACTGCAAGACAATCTCACGCGCCTCGGCACGCGAGATGTGAAATCGGAGACGCAAGGTCTCAGCTGGCACATGGTAAAGTGTATGAAAATCTTTGGCGGCAGCAAGGTTATCAGCCACCCAAAGAGTGCGGGTGGCCTGGTCTGCCATTGCATTTCCCGCCGCCATGGGTCCAGGCAGGAGGGAGTGTGCTCTGATGTGCTGAATAGAGAATGGGTTGGTCCTACTCAGGATGATGCTTCTGAGGTCCGTGAATAAGGAGAAAACTGTACTTTTAGGAAGGATATAAGGGGAAGTTTCCAAAACCTTCACTGCGTTAACCACGTAGCAAGAGTCTGAGATGATATTAATGGGATCGGTGATGGTGCTGAGAACCAGGCCAACTATTGCACACTCCACCAGCTGAGGGGAGGCGTAAGGGAATTGCTTAGTAAACACCTGGTCCCGGACAACATAACTCCCAATGCCTGTTTTAGAGCCATCAGTATAGACATCCAGGGCATTAGGCAGTGGGTGTGCCGAAGTCACCTTCGGGAAAATGAGGTCATTTCTCATAGCAAATTGTAATAGGGGATGTTTGGGGTAATGATTGTCAATGCCTCCTGGGAAAGCGCACCGCAGCACTGCCCATGCATCAAGAGTGGCACATAAGGTGTCTATCTGGTTAGAAGTGTATGGACAGATGAGGCTCTCTGGGTAGCGCCCGAAGTGGGAGAGAGCCATGTGAAGGCCCTTTAATGCGAGGTCAGCTACACAGGTCGGGTAGTGACCAATCACCTTTCCCGGAGAGGCTTGAGGATGTACCCAGAGAAGGGGACCATCCTGCCAAAGCACTGCTGTAGGAAGTGTAGGAGAGGGGAGCAGACATAGAAGAAAAGGGTCCTGGTGACGAATGCGTACTAGGTGCGCATTCTTAATGGCTTCTTCAACCCTATGTAAGACCTCTAGGGCTTCCGGAGTCAAGGTTCTAGGGGATGTGATATGAGGGTCTCCCTCAAGAATCTGAAATAAAGGTTTTAGTTCAGAAGTGGTAAGGCCCAAAAAAGGCCGAAGCCAATTGATGTCTCCTAATAACCGCTGGAAATCATTTAAAGTTTTCAAAGCATCCCTTTGAATGGATAGCCTCTGAGGCACAATTTTATCAGGAAGGATGCTACTGCCAAGAAATGAGCCCACTTCCCCTTCCTGCACTTTATCGGGAGCTATGGACAGCCCCCTTTCCTTTAACTGAGCGTGAAGGAAGGCAAAGACCTGAAGCAACAACTGGGCATCCCGATGGCATAGTAGAATGTCATCCATGTAATGGATGATTTTTACCTTAGGGTACCTCTGTCGAACAGGCTGGAGAGCCGCGCTCACGTAAATCTGGCATAGAGTGGGACTGTTAGCCATGCCCTGAGGCAGGACCCGCCAGTGGTACCTTTCATCAGGCTGCTCATGGTTCATGGAAGGGAGTGTAAATGCAAATCTAATTTTGTCAGATGAGTGAAGGGGAATAGAGAAAAAACAGTCTTTAATATCCAAAATGATCAGATTCCAATGCTTGGGCAAGGCAGAAAGAAGGGGCAACCCTCGCTGGACAGGCCCCATTAGGCGCATCTGGGCGTTGACCGCCCTTAAGTCCTGCAGTAAGCGCCACTTTCCTGACCTTTTCTTGATCACAAAAATAGGGGTGTTCCAAGGCGAGTGAGAGGGTTCAAGGTGCCCAAGAGTGAGCTGTTCCTGTACCAACTCACGGGCTGCAAGCAATTTGTCGGAGGGTAATGGCCACTGAGACACCCACACCGGGTCCTCCGAAACCCAGGGAATGAATGGGCAAGGCAGTGTCAGCGGCCCCTAGGAAAAACCCAGCCCCTGTCTACCGGGATTGGGAGTAGGCATAAGTGGTGTTGACCTGCCTTGCAAATTCTTTCCTAAGCCCTTACCCGGGACCCATCCCATGGTACTCATCATGTCTTGGCTCTGAGCAGAATACTCATTTGTTAACTTAAGGTTTAACTGTCTCAGGACGTCTCTGCCCCAGAGATTCACTGGTAAGGGGAGAACAAAAGGCTTAAAACTACCCCTACTGCCTTCGATATCACTCCAAGACAGGGTTCAGGCACTCACGGCTGGGGCCGAAGCGTAACCCAGGCCCTGCAAAGTTGTCTCTGAGCGGGTGAGCGGCCAGCCTTTAGGCCACCATCGCTCAGATATGATACTAGTGTCTGCTCCCGTATCCAGCAAACCCTCAAATTTCATTCCCTGAACAGTCAATACAAGGGTCGGACGGGTGTTTAAATCCAAAGACAAAAATGTACAAGTGCCTCCGGACGACCCGAACGCCTTACTACCCCGTGGCTCCTGCTTGCTGGGGAACCAAGCGTGAAGGCTAGGGAGGAGCAGGAGCTGAGCAAATCGGTCTCCGGGGTGGATGGAGATAATTCCCCGAGGTGATGAGCACATGACCTTTATTGGCCCCTGGAAGTCTGAGTCTATAACCCCCGGGTGGACTATCAGCCCTTTTAAGGTAGCTGATGACCTCCCAAGCACTAATCCCACAGTATGATTGGGCAGGGGTCCTTTAAAGTCTGAAGGGACAGGTTGACATCCTAATCCAGGTGTCAAAACTGTGGTGGTGGTGGCACGGAGGTCCAATCCTGCTGAACCGGGGGTGGCCCTCCTAGGTTCCCCCCCGGTAGCGCCGGATTCAAGGAGGGACGAGTCCCCGGGGTCAGCAGAGACGGGCCCGGGGGCCCCTGGGGGCTGTCCTGCGCCAGCATCGCCCCATATGTTTGCGGGCCCTGGGGTCGTGGGCCCCGCATCCCGTTTTTTGGCAGTGCAACCATGCTGCCGCTAGGCTCTCGGGAGATGGGCCGGCCTTCTTTGTCTTTAACGGATCGGCACTCTGCGGCCCAGTGCCGACCTTTCTGGCACACGGGGCAAACCCCCGGCTGGGAAGATGATTGCTTCACCTTACTGGGCGCTCGGCACTGTCTTTTTAAATGACCGGGCTTGCCGCAGTTGTAGCAACAGCGTTGTTGCTGGGCTTGTGCCGCTATGACCGCAGCCGCCAGGCCTTGGTTAGTCAGAGGACCCCCAATCTCCCTGCAAGCCTTCAGCCATGCATTTAATCCTTTACTTTTCCATGGCGTAATAGCATTCCGACATTCCGAAGTGGCCTGCTCAAAAACAAGTTGCTCAACCAACGGCAAGGCCATGTCTAGGTCGTCAAAAATCTTTCCTGTGGCATCCATCATGCGAGCCACAAAATCCGAAAACGGCTCTGCCGGAGCCTGGACAATTTTTGTCAGATTGCCACGCACCTCCCCCCGTTTGGGCAAACACTTCCAAGCCTTAATGGCTATCTGATTTACCTGACGATACACCTCCTCCGGGTAGGCCGTTTGATTATTGGCCCACTGTCCCTGTCCGGTGAGCATGTCAAAAGTCCACGCTGCTCTGCCTCCTCCCTGGGCTGCATTCGCACGGGCCTGCGCGGCACACCCGTCATGATACATGGACTTCCAGTCTAGATATTGGCCCGTGGATAGCGCCGCGCGCACCACCTGCTGCCAATCCGTGGGCGTTAGGGCACTAGCGGCAAGCCTCTCCAGCAGTACTAAAGTGTAGGCTGCGCTATGCCCCCAGTTGCGGACCGCCTCTGCAAATTCCTTTAATTGCTTATGGTCCACAGGTTGCCAATATCTCTGATTATTGTTGTCCACATACACAGGGAAAGCAAATCCTAGCTCTCTCCGCGCTTCTAGGGGGAGGAGAGACGCTCCACCCCCCGGTGCGGGCCCAATGAGGGGCGCTGTAGGTGGGGGCAGGGAATACGGGGGAGGCCAGGTCTCTATATCGAGCCTGGGCGGGGCCTGCCTTCTCGGCTGGACCACATCCTGTTTTTTAAGTCCCCGTATTTCCTTTCTCAACTGCTGAAAAGAGGGGGTAGCTTCTTCCCCCTCCGAGGCGGACGATTCACCTTCCGCCTCGGACAAATGCAAATCTGCAAATTCTGGCAACAGCGGGTCGTCACCCGTTCGCCGGTTCTCTACCTGACATGACTGATCGTCCTTAACCGTTGCAACTCCTTCCCCTCTCCCTCCTTCTGAGAGCTGAGACTGCACTTCCGCAAGCTGTTCTGCTGCACTCCGCGAACCCTGCGGATCGCACTTTAGGCAATCCATAACTAACCTATGAAGTATCAAGACGCCAGGCCTTAAATCTAACGCCTCGCGTAGATCATGGCCCACCTTCCTCCAAGATGGTATGGTGAGCGAGCCGGAGGCTAGGAACCAAGGGGATACCCGGTCCATCTCCCTCAACAATCTCTTTAGGTCATGATCGTCAACATGAATCTTATTTTCAGCAAGCAGGGTTTTCAGAGGCCACAGAAACCTGCGTAGTGGTATGTTGCCCATGTCTCTCTTGGGGGCGGGGAAGTTGGCCGTCCCACACTGTAGTTCTGAACTCACCTCACAAGAGGTCGTCTCCGCTGGTGCCCTGGTGGTACAGTTCCCGGGTTTCGGCACCACTTGTCGCGCCCGCCTCGCCAGCAAGGAAGACGCGGCAACAGGAGTTCTTCTACAGTGCTTTATTGGGGATCCCTCTAAGCTTCAAGATGCGGAAGACCCTGAGCACAAGCTCTCACACAGTAATATACTCTCAGGGAAACAGGAAGTAACAGTGATAGGCCACAATCAATCACAAGCGGTCACCAATAGGCCAAGCCAGAAAACCTCATATGCATACTTATGTAACAGACCTACAGATGTACTACGCATGCGCCACACTTGTTTACCTCAGCCAAGCCACCGGAAATCGGCGCCATCTTGCAATGGCGTCCGCGCTCCCCACAGCTTATTATACCTGTGAGGCCACGTACACCTCAGTTTCCCTTAAATATTGTTCACCAGGTCTTTCGGCCCACATGTCTTCTCATTATATACAGTCCTTTTGGGTCATCTCATCTATTCTTACAGTCGTGCATGTTGTTGACCCATATAGCCCAGTCCATGCCCCTGTATTTCAGGCCATTGTCGCCAACCACCTGCTGTACACCTCATAAAGGTGTCTCAAACACAGCATATCTAAAATTGAACTCACCATCTTCCCCGGGTTTTTCCTGTCTCTTCGCTGATGGCACCCCATTTACCCAACCTCGCAAGCTGGGAATCTGAAAGACTCACATGAGTTGGGAGGCAGAATAGGATAAAGAACAAGAACTCTCCTGCCAGACATTACATGAGTATGAATCCTGGATGACAATTAGCTGTTTGACTTGAGTAAATTACTTAACCACAGTTTCTTTGTCTATAACATGAGAATAAAAATAGTAGGGCCTCATGGGGTTATTGTGAAGATTAAATAGGAATATTTGTAAAGCACTTAAAACAGTACCTGGTACATACTAAGTGTAATATAATTGTTAGCTCTTGTTAGTGTTCTGCCCATTTTATTTCCTAAATGTCTTTCACATCCATCCCCACTACTGTGGTTCAAGACCTAATTTCCTCCTTATGATTGGATTTGATTGGACTGCTGTAAATACCCCCTATTATTTTTCTCTTCATTCATTCAGCTAGCTAATTTATTATGCACTTATGGTGCTGCCAGGGCTACAAAGACTGGTAAGAGGCAGTACCTGATGTGATATAAAGCTTTCTGGTTACCATGAGAAAACTGACATAAGGAAGCACCATAAAATTCTCCTGTATGAGAAGTGTACATAGGGGACAGTGGTGGGGTCACAATGGAGGGTGTGGTCCATTTTGCATGAGTGGGGCAGAAACAATTCATGTAGGAGATGAAATGTCTTGAGAAATGAGGTGTTCCTGAGAAGAGTGGTTTTCAAACAAGTGTGCATCACAATCACCTGAAAGCCTTCTTAAAACATTGCTGGGCCCTACCTCTAGAGGTCCTGGTTCAGTAAGTTGTAGTAAGACCCAATAATTTGCATTTCTAGTAAGTTCCCAGATGCTGACTGCCTCCCAAGACCACACCTTGACACCCACTGTGTTTGAATACCCAGAAGGCGTGCATTCCCAAGTGCTTCCTCCATGCAGCTCTCAAAACAATGGTCCTGACCATGTCACACCTTTATACTACATCCTTCAACGGCTCCCTTTTGCCTACAGGATAAGGACAGGATAAGGACAAGCTCCAGACGATTACTGTCTGCCCCACTAGCCTCAGCATCTGTCACACCTAGGATGGACCTTCATTTTCTGACAACTATAAAATATTTCCCTCAGCCACCGTGTTCCTTGCCTTCATACCTTTGCTCAGGTGCAAGTTATGCCTTTTGTCTAGAATGTCTTGCCTTCTCTTTTGCTTTCTTTCTTTCTTTTCTTTCTTTCTTTTCCTTTCTTTCTTTCTTTCTCTTTCTTTCTTTCTTCCTTTCTTCCTTTCTTTCTTCCTTTCTCTCTCTCTCTTTCTTCCTTTCCTTTCCTTTCCTTTCCTTTCCTTTCCTTTCCTTTCCTTTCCTTCTCTTTCTTTCTTTTCTTTCTTTCTCTTTCTTTCTTTACTTAGCTGGCTGCTTTTCATCTTGTAGGCTGCCTCAAGATCTCCAGGAAGTCTCTGCTGCTAAGTGATGAAGAGGGGCCAACTCCCATGCTTGGAACCTGGCCCCATTCCCCAGCATACAAATATAGTCAAATTTCTTTCTTCCTTTCTTTCTTTTTTTTGAGACAGTCTCACTGTTGTCCAGGCTAGAGTGCAGTGGTGTCATCGCTCACTGCAAGCTCCAGCTCCTGGGCTTTAGTGATCCTTCTGCCTCAGCCTCCCAAGTAGCTGGTGCTACAGGTGTGCACCACCATGCCCAGATAATTTTTCTATTTTTTTGTTGAGACAGGGTCTCTGTCTGTTGCCCTGTCTGGGCTGGTCTGAAACTCCTAGCTTTCCTCCTGCCTCAGCTTCCCACAGTGCTAGGATTACAGGCGTGAGCCACTGTGTCCTGTATCAAATTTCTTTTAAAAGCACCTCTTTCTTAATGTTGGTTCAGATTCTACTATTCCCCACCTTTTCTCCATAGCGTTGGTGATAGTTACTAAGAATTTTTGCCTTCCTCATCCTCCAAAGTTAGCCGAGTCTCCGTGTTCTGCATCTGAGTTTTCTTACCTCAAGCATTAATAAAGTTTTGTTTCATAGCTGAAAGCAGGTACTACCATGGACACTGAAGACAAATGACACTCAGTTTCTGTTTGGAAGGAGAATGTTAGCAAATGAGAGAGAAAAGAGACGGGCTATAGGAGTATGTCGAGGGAAACCCAAGGTGATAGGGATTGGGGAAAGAAGAATGAGATGCTTTGTGACTGGGGAAAATGGAACTGGGGCGCACATCCACAACTGGTGGGTAAATATCTCTGTTCCTACACAGTGCCCAGGATTTTGCATGGGATTGCTGTCTTCTCTATGGATTCCATGGCTCACAGACCTTGGAAAAAAGACTCTTAACTCTTCAAGAGGATGGACCACATGGGCTTGGGCAATGAGCATCTCAGTGGTGAAGAACAGAGAGCCCTTATCCTAATCCTTGGTCCCTGGAACTCTTGCCTGTCCCACCCTCATTAATAAGACCAAGATTGAATTTTATGCAACTTTGAATAATGGGGTTCTGAGAGAGACTTAATTTGATTTAAAACAAATTTCAAATGCTTGAATCCCCTGATCAGATGCCATGAGTTTGGTAAAAGATTCAGTACTGAAAAGAAGGAAACTGCAGCCTTGTTAAAATTTGCTGAAGAGTACAGAAGTGGAAAGGCTTTGGCGAAAAAATATTTTTTAAAAGGAAAAGAAGGCAAAAAAATTGCTGAAGAGGTTAATTTCTTTATAATTCCAGGCAGAAATATCAAGAAAGTAAGGGACTAGGAAGGGGGGCTAAAAGAAATTATTCAAGAATAGCATATACAGAGCAAAGAACACAGCCATAAGTGTATGACTGTATGAATTATCAAAAAGTGAATGCAGCAGTGGAAGGGAGGCTTAGCATGACTAGTTCCATTATGCTTCTGACCCCCCGTGATAATATTCTTCAGGTTAAAAGCTTCTGCTTAGTTCTGCACATAGGATAGAAGAAAGGTGACAGCTAGCCCCTCCCCAAAACTAGCTTCCAGGGAGATAAGGAAAGCACACATATGTGTAACAATGCTATGTTAAAGATTTGTAGGAACGTCCTGACCTTCCTCCTCCAAAGTTAACTGACCAAGAGCAAAGAAGTTTTACAACCTCCTCAGACCCTCACTGATGTCTGTGGTCCTTGGTTATGTCTTTCAACCCAAACCTCTCTTATTCTTCTTTCTGTTAGATAAAAAGGAGCCTAAAGTTCATACTTACTTAAGACGGTTCTTTGGGACATTAGTCCACCATCTTCTCGGTTTGCAGGCTCTCTGAATAAAGGTTGCTTTCCTTGCCCCAACACCTTGCCTCTCCATGTATTGGTCAACATTACTGGCTGTCCTGTGGACACATCGGATGAGCTTGACCTTGGTTACATGAATCCACTTGGGTAACTATGTAATTACCACCCTGGTCAAGAAAATAAACATTATCAGCACCCTTCTTGGTCTTCTTTCTTGTTGCCCCTGTTTTCCTTGGCCTGCTAACATTGGGGTACCCCTGGACTAAGACTTGGATATCTTCTCTTTATCTACATTCACTCCCTTAGTGGGCTGAGAACCTCCTGGCCGTCGGCTGAGATCCCTCACTGGTGACCCCACTCTCTCAAGTTTGAATGACATGAAATTACATTATCGCAAAGTCACATGAGCTTACAGGGCTGCTTGTGGCTAGTCAAAACTGTACATATAAAATGCAAGAAAGCTAAGGGTCCATTGTTTTATTTTCAATAATGTTGACATTTTGTAGATTCTGGCAGGCAGTTTTCCATTGTTGTTAAATGCACAGGCTTGAGGAGTTAGGCAGCCTGGGATAAAATTCTGGATCCACCATTCACAATGTATGTGACCTTGAGAAATTTCTTTAGGACTTTGTTTCCTGGACTCTAAAAAGGGAATGATAATAACAGTACTTGGTAGGGATGATTTAAGCATTTACATGTTTTTCTTTATACTGTGGGCAGAAGTTACATGGTATCATGAAGTAAAGAGAAGAGTTTTAATATTAATAGCATTTGGCAAGAGGGACCCAGGAAAGCCTGAAGGAGCTAGACCAAAAGCACATGGGAAACACAGGGCCACATCATCACTGGATTGACCAGACCAGTACCCTAGTGGAATAAATGAAAGGGGCTCTTGGCTTAGGTTTGAGGCCCAAATCAAACCTTCTAGGTCCCTCAAGCCTACATCTAAAGCTTGGAATCTTTTACCACCTCCACTTGGCCTCCTGGTAGAGGAGCTTTCATCAGTGACCAAGGTGCCGGCATGTGTTCAGAAAGAGTGAGACTGCAGGGCCCCCAAGGCAGCCCCAACTCGGGGAATATTCAGAGAAGGAGCAGGAGCTAAAGATCTGTACAGAGAAAATGGCTACATAATACAAACTTAATAAACATGTCTCATTGATTACCTTGGATTCTAACCAATCAGATTAGCTCTTCCTGCTCTGGCGGGGTATCTAGAAGAACGTGAGTGCTCTTCCTCTTACAATGGCAATTACAGATTTTGGGATTTAAGGAGTCTGGAAGCATCTTCCAAGATGTAAGGTGAATCTACTCTTACTATTTATCAGACTGATGTATGTCCAGCAGTGACGAGTAGTTTGTTTTAGAATGGACGCATCCATTCTTTCTTTTGCTCATATTTGACTTTGTAACTTCTAAGTCTGTAGGTGTGATAATACAACATAAAGGATGATGATTTATGGTTAAAACAAAACCAAAACCCTAAGCCCTTATATCATTACTGGTATTTAGATAAGCAGCATGATCTGACTTCTAAATTGAATAAAAACAGTCATGAAAGAGCACAGGCTTGAGAGGCAGTTTTGTTTCAGGCTGCTCCCCTCAGTCTGTCTACCTTATAATTTCTTCAGTGAGGCTGCCTGTATTGTCACCTACAGTCACACCCTATTAGTTAAATTCTAAAGTGAGAAACGAGGGAGCTTTTGAAAACTATGATTAATTTTGAATTCCTTATAAACCGCCAAAGCCTGCCCTCCCTTTATTACTTCCAAGTGAGAGTGCATTAAAAACATGTTAATGTCTAGTTCCAAACCCAGGAATAATTGCCCAGCCAGCCTTTTGGGATTAATTGTAACTCCAGAGCTGTCATTACATTCCGACTGGTTTCTCTGGTCAGGAATGGTCTGTCTCTGAACTAGTGCTTCATGTGTTCTTGACTCTCTGGTTCGAAAGGTTTTGAAGATTTGAGGGAAATCTGTGCTGCTACCTCCCTGGTGAGTTTGCCTCCTTCCGATTTATTTTGTTGAGGGTCACATGAAGTGATCCTGTTGGATTTATGACCCCAGATCTTACTGGTTTCATTGTTTATATGCTCAAAGACAAAAAAAAATTAGTTTAAGTGGAAAGAGGTTTAGAGGGAGAATATAGCAGCAATTTTGAATAATTTATTCAACCAACAAAGATGTATTGAGTCCTTCCAGTGTGTCTGGTACCGTCACAGGCAGTGGGGACACAGGAGTGGACCAAACAACAACCTGCTGTTTAGCAGCTTATGTTCTAGTGGGGACAAGGGGAGATGATGATTGCAACTTAACAAGTGTATGTCCTGTCAAGTGATGATACATGCTAAGAAAAATAAAGCAGAAGGAGGAGATAGAGAGTGCTGTTTTATACAGGATATTGAGGAAAAGCCTCTCTGATAAGACGACAGATGATCAGAGACTTGAAGGAAGTGAGGGAGCACGCATGGAGGAAGAACATTTCAGTCAGAGGAAGCAGCAAGTGCAAAGGTCCTGGGGTGAGAATGAGCAAGGGTGTTTAAGGAACAGCAAGGACGGGGGTGCTGGAACAGAGGGAATGAGAGCAAGGGAATGAGAGATTAAGTCAGAGAAGAAGTCAGGTTGGAAGTCCTGGTGAGGACTTCAGATTTGAGGACTTCAGATGGGGGGCCTTTGGAGAATGTTTCAGTTTCCTATTCTTACAGTAACAACGACATAATTATCTTACAGTTTCTGGAGGTCAGAAATCCAAAATGAGCCTTACAGGGTGTGTTAGTTTGCTGGGGTCGCCATTAACAGAGTACAAACTGGGGGGCTTAAACATCAGAAATTTATTGTTTCCCAGTTGTTTCTAGAGGCGAGAGTCTGAGATGAGGGAGGGCATCAGCAGGGCTGGTGTGAGGAATAATCCATTCTGTACTTATCTTCCAGCATCTGGTGGTTTGCTGGCGATCTTTGGCATTCCTTGGTTTGCAGAAGCATCTCCCTGATCTCTGCCTTCACTCTCACATGATGTTCTCCCTGTGTGCATGTCTGTGTCCAAATCTCCCCTTTTTGTAAGGACACCAGTCATATTAGATTAGGGTGCACCCTAATGACCTCATTTTGATTGATTACCTCTGTAAGGACCCTATCGCCAAATAAGATGACATTCTGAGGTACTGGAGTTAGGACTTCAACATATTTTGGGGGGAGACACAATTCAATCCAGAACACATGGGGTTAAAATCAAAGTGATACCAAGTCTGCATCCCTTCTGGAGTCTCTAGAGGAGAATCTGTTCCTTAACTTTTCCCTTTTCCATCTCCTAGAAGATCCACATTCCTTGGGTCATGGTTTCTTCCAGCAATGGCACTGCTCTGACCGCTCCTTCCACTGGCACATCTTCCCACTCTGACTCTCCTGCCGCCCTCTTGTAAGGACCCTCCTTACCATCCCTGGACAATCAAAGATTATCTCCCCACCTCAAGATCATTAACTTAATCACTGCAAAGACTCTTTTACCACATGAGGCAACATATCCACAGGTTTTGGGGGTTAGAGGTTAGAGATTAGAACATTAGGACATCTCTGAAGGGTTATTATTTTGCTTACCTCAGAGGATTTTGAGCAGAGAACTGATATGATCTGCATTGCATATTTTTTTTTAGAGATGGGGTCTTGTTGTGTTGCCCAGGCTGGAGTACCGTGGTGCGATCATAGCTCACTGTAGCCTTGAACTCCTGGGCTCAGGCGATCCTCCTGCCTCAGCCTCCTAAGTAGTTAGGACTTCAGGTGAGCGCCACTGTGCTGGGCTTGCATTGCATTTTAAAAGAATCACTCCACCTGCTGTGTGGAGGAGAAGAGTTTGAAGCAGGAGACCCTTGAGGAGACTGTGACAATGGTCCTGGTGAAAGAGGACAGTGCCCTGGACCAGGGTAGTTGAGGTGGAGGTGCTGAGCAGTGGTCACATTCTGGGCATATTGTGAAGATTGACCGAGATCTTGACCGAGATGGATTGCACGAGAGGGGTGAGATGGTAACAAGAACTCCTTATTGTCTCTTTTCAGAATAACAATAACTCATATTTCTTTACTACCTTAAAAATTGCAACATTATTATACATTCACTTTCTCATTAGAACCCCCTACAACCTTGTTATGTATCATTATTATTATTTTTACTTAGTTTACATAGGAGGGAGTGGAAGATTAGAGAGATAACTTCTAGTGCTTTGACTTTTAGTTGGTTGGAGCAAAGCTATTTTTTGACATTGGCCATTTCAATGCTTGACGGGCTTTATGCACAGAAATTGTTAGGTAAGTTTATACTGATGATAAAGAGAAACAGATGTCCTCTGATGTCACCTATGTTTTATAAATAAATCCACTAATCCCAAAGCCAGGGACAGTTCCATATTTAGTTTGGTGAGGATTAGATGAGTTCATATATACAAAGAGTTTAGAACACTGTCTGGCACATGTAAGCTCTACATAATGTTAATCATGACAGCTATTATTTGTGATTGAGATTCAGTACTTCCAAGAAATTCAAAATGGCAATTTAAAAAAAGGCAAAACAAAACAAGAAACCAAATAGAGGAGAAATTTGTATTGTCAGTACCTAGAATAAATGAGTCGCTACAGGCAAACATTGAATTTCATTCTGAGCATCTAGGCAGCTCTGTCAAAAAAGGAAACACCATTATGTAATATAGTTCTTGTTGATTCATAATTGACATCAAATTAGGTCATCTAAAGAAACAGAACGTTCCATGGAATTCTAATCATAATTTAATGTGCAGATCCTTGTACAAGGGACCTTGAAAACAATTTTTAGACTTTCTTAAAAGCCTTAAAGGGGGCTTTGGAAGCATGACATTAAATCTTAGTGCAGTGAAGTCCTGTATGCAGGTATGAAATCCACATATTCTAGGTGTTTATTTTTCATAAGTGTCCATCTTCCCTCCTGTCGTCAGAGTGATTTTTAAAAATGCAAACCTGATCAGGTTACTCCACTGCTTAAAATTCTTCCCTAACACTTCATTGTCCATAACAGTGTTTTCAAGCTGACTGTTAACCATACAACCATTTCTTCAAATTAGAACTGACATGTAAACCAGGTATAAGCTGTGCTGCTCTAGGTAAAGTGTGGGTGAGGGCTTGACAACTGTCTGTCCAGCTTTTCCTACTCCTCTCCTCTTGTACCTTGTCCCATCCTCCAGACCATTAGGATATAATCAGAACTCCTCAGCATGGCCTAAAAGATTTCCTTCCTACCCATATGTTGCCACATGATTTGCGCTTATGTTGAGCTTAGATGAGAATCTAATTTATTAACCTAAGTGGGACAGTTTTGAGAATAAGAAGAGTTATTACAAATAATTAAAATCATATGCTTTTTGAAATATTTACTTATTGATCAACAACCTGGTTTTACATTATTGTTGGGCATATAAAACAGTTACATTAAAAACTATGTTTTAAGTAGTCTTTCTAAAAATTTTAAACAGGATATATTGATAATTTATAAATATATAGGCATAATAATTATAGAAACATTATTATATTAAATATCGATTAGTTTCTTAGTTGGATCTGTCTCTAAGACTATGACACTGTTTCTCTTCCTCCTCCCTCCTCCTTTTATTCTCTTTCTCCTCCCTTCTTTTTCTTTGAGTAAATAATGTATTTTTTTCAGGATGATTCTAAAATTTTAAAAAAATTGTCTGTAATCTTCAAAATTAGGTTTTATGATATATAAATTGGAAAAATTTTCCATACTTAATTCATTTTTCTCTGAAAAATTTTTTAATGAAAATATATTCTGTGAGAGCTACAGTGATTAGTAAGCTCAGAGAAAATTGTGCTAAATGGACAATATTGTCAATTCTATTATTATTATTTTTCTTTTAGAGACAAGTCTCTCTATGTTGCCCAGGCTAGAGTGCACTGCACCATCTATTCACAGGCAGGATCACAGCTCACTGCAGCCTTGAACTTTTGGGCTCAAGTGATCCTCCTGCCTCCGCCTTCCAGGCTTCGAAGTAGCTGGGACTACAGGCGCATGCCTCTGCACCTGGCCACAATTCTATTTTTTAATATATTAAAATGGGTAAAAATTTTAGCCCAGATATTTTTGTTTCAATACAGAATACCTTTCTTTGGTGTGCATTTTTATAAGACAAAACTTCTCAAAAATGTTGTCTTTATTTATGATTGTTTGGAACATTTCACCAAATTTAGGTTTTGCAAAAGTATAGACTTCTCAACTCTGTTCCATTCTATTCTGGAACAGAATGCCAATTTATCCAATTAAAAATAGGACTCCATCAAAAGACTTTCCTCAAGTCGAGATATTCCAAAGTGCAATTATAGAATCTCAAAATTAAACCCTGTATACTGTTTAAATTTTTATTGTTACATTTGTTCACTTTCTTGAATTTGTAGGGACAAATTTCATTGCTTCTCTGTAAATTTTGTTTTCAATAACCTTAATTCTCTAAAAAGCTTTGCAAGCTGAAGTTTTTCAGTCCTCCATTTATTGAATGCCTTGATTAAAAATGCCAATATTCGTTAATAAATTGTGACCAAAATTTAGACAATTTGTTTACAAAAAAGTCTAATACCATTGTAGGCCACTTAGGTTGACTTGAAAAGTAATTTATTTGATGAATCAAACATTTCAATTAAAGCTTCAATTAAAGGTTCATTCTTGATGGGCCCAATACTTTGGCTGATGGAGAAATAGGTCTGTCTAGAACACCGGAAAGATGTTAAGAGAGGGAGGGAGGAAATTAAGTGGGCATGTGTTTCTTCCCTTCTGAACTGGCGAGGAAGCCCTGGCTGCTGTGTGCCACTGGAAAATAGCTCCTTTCTTAATGTCTCATCCACCTGGCAAACATTTGTGGTGTGCTTGCCATGTGAGAGCCGGGATTACAGACTGCAACTCATTTTCTTTTCTTTTTCTTTTTTTTTTTTTGAGACAGAGTCTCACTCTGTTGCCCAGGCTGGAGTGCCGTGGCATCAGCCTAACTCACAGCAACCTCAAACTCCTGGGCTCAAGCAATCCTCCTGCCTCAGCCTCCCGAGTAGCTGGGACTACAGGCATTCACCACCATGTGCGACTAATTTTTTCTATACATATTTTTAGTTGTCCAGATAATTTCTTTCTATTTTTAGTAGAGATGGGCGTCTCACTCTTGCTCAGGCTGGTCTCGAACTCCTGACCTTGAGCGATCCTCCTGCCTCGGCCTCCCAGAGTGCTAGGATTACAGGCGTGAGCCACCGCGCCCAGCCCAGACTCCAACTCTTAATCCCCTCTCAGAATGAACCTATGTCTGGCGGGAGGGGGAAACAAACAATTTTACTAGCATGCGATGAGCATTGGGATGGAGGTATAAACAGGGCCTTGTAGGAGCACACAGGCAAGGGACTACAGAGTGCTTGAAAGAGACTAAAAAAGGCAACTCCTAAGCTGAAGTTTAAGGACGAGTAAGCATTCCCCAGATTGACAAAGGGCAGGCATTTGACGTAGAAGCAACAGCATCTGGGAAGCATGGCGACTGAGGGAGCCTGGTACATTTAGGGAAACTTCCAAGTAGTTCTGTGTGCTGGAAGTTGAGTTTGTGTTGGGAGTGGGGGAGATAAAAATTCGCCTAAAATAAACACATTGGAGACTGGTGAATACAACAGGGAAAGGATTAGTGGCATTTTGGATATATTTTTGAAACTTTTGAAATGGATTTTATAAAAGATGACCTCTCACTGAAAACTGATTTTCTACCGATACATAAAAGTCTTACTGACAGGTTAAACCTGGCTAGCTTGTTTGCATCAGAGACTGCAGGAGGTTTAAAGACAATTGCTCAATTGATAGTATCAAAACCTCGTCTATTTTTGTCTGGTGTCTCAGCTGCATGGATTTATCATTTAGCATTGACAATGCAGCTGGTAGATGGCTGGAAGATCAACAGGATGTTGTCTAAAACTGCAAAAGTGTCAAGCCAGCAAGTCTCCACAGTGAGGGAATAGGAGCATGAAGGAAAGGAGGTGGTAGACTTGAAAGCTTGCTGGAGTTTGGTTGTGGGCCAGTGAAACACTTCAATTTTCTGGATGTTTATGAAAACTGAACTTCTGACCCCAAATGTGGGTTCAGGGGGAGGTTGGGACACTGAAATATTGTTTTTGCTATTGTGTGGGCAGAGTTCTCGCCTCAAGAAGAGGTCTGGCAGTAACAAAAGTTAGCTCTCCTCTGGGCCGTCAGCTCTGGAAAGTGCTCCCACGTGGCGACTGACTTATCCAGTAAGCTCTATTAAGTATTGTGTTACATGAGCTACGTTGTAAAGACACAACAGAGCCCGGGAAGAGAGAGCCTTCTGTGTAGACATTAACTTTATTACTTGCCCACCATGCTTTTGCTTTCAGTTGCACCTAGCTTGGGAAGCCTAACTCAGTCAACATAGTTGGCTTTTGAGGGACGGGAATTTTATTTCAGGGGGTCCTCATGGTGTGTTTACAGGGTAGGCCTTCAAGAGAAGCTGAATAAGTTGAGAGAGAAAAGAAAAAAGCCTGACATATTTCAGTGTGTGTTCAAACCTTCCATTTGGTGTCAGCAGCAAATCACTTGTATTCGTTATAAAAGGAAAGTCTCTTCCAGCTCTAAAATCCTAAATTCTATGTTCTATGTTCTGTGTTTTATGAGTAAGCATATTGGTATTCAAAAAGAAAATCTGTAATCCCAGCCCACTTCAGAACGTTGGTGAGTTGAATAAACTGTAAAACTTGAAAGTCAGGAGGGGGCAAAATGTTCAGACAGACAGATGGTTCAGACTGTCCCAGGTGATGATTACTGGGAGTTGACCTTAGAGTTTTTGTTCCCCTCTGTGTGACTAGCTTGTGATTTGTGTCTGTGAAGTGGCTGGACCGAAATGTTTCCTACTCTAAAATTTTATGATTTTTCTTTTCATTTGTTGCATGAAGATACTGATGGAAAAGATATAATGGCCAAAATAAAAGTGTGTTTTAAAATAATATTTTAAAGTGTTGCATTCTGTTTCTTTGTTGTTATGTAAACCAAACCTTGAGAAAAAAAGACTGATGGGATCTAGTGTAGAGAAGGTCAAATATTCCATTTGAGTTTGTGCCATATGTGTAAACAGCTCCGATAAGCTAGTCTGGGAAATAAGAGTTAATATGAGAAAATTTTTAGTTTGTTACTAATGTTTTAAAATCCTTACAACTCTTTTGCCCAATTCTGAGACTTAAAATGCAAAGATAAGGATGATTATTTTCAAAGCCTAGCGTGGAAATTATTCTTACAGTATCTCTCTGTGTGCCTACAGAGCTATTGACTCTTGCAAAATGGGATCTCATATCTCTTTCCTAATGAGAACTCAGGCCTTCTATGGGGATTGGCAACTCTAAAGGCTCATTACTCATAGGTTTGATGTTATCTTCTGCTCGCAAATAACTGACGCTAGAGTCCTGAACATTTGTCTTTTAGCTTTTCTGTTTGCCCAACATTATGCTAATTCATCTGGAATGGGATGCAAGTATGTATCGTCAGTGGCTGCGGAATGTCTTTACATTTCTTGAGAATTAAAGAAATTTATCTTTACTCGAAGCCTAAAATCCTAGCACCCCTTTTTGTGTTCTTGGTCTTTCCTTCCAGGAGGGGGCGATAGAACATCATAAATATCAAAGTACAGCATGCAAGCGTTTTGTTCCTCAAAGCCTCCCATTACGTAGCTCAGGTGTATGTTACTTGTCAGGACTTGAGCCACAGGTGAGCTCTATCATTGTAATATTTGACTTACACGGCACAGGTGAAGAGTGGCTAGAAGTACTTGCAGCTCAGCTGCTCACTTGTTTTTCCACTTAGCTTCTCATTTTCTGAGTTCGTGCTGTTGAGTGCAGGAAACATTAAATAGGTCAGCCTCCAATTGAATGATGCTGGGATTGACTAGCTCTGTTGCAGGTGGGGCTTTTGAACCTGGAATTATTGCTTTTGCTGTAAACCAGTATGGCAGCTCTGCTGTTTTCTGGAAATTTGAAGATTCTGCAGGCTCTATTAGAGGCGGATTTTCAAAATACTCCCTGATATTCCTCACTCTGCGTTTAGCATTTAGCATAGTGTTCTTCGAGTTGGTATTTGGCAGTTTTTTCTCCTCTTAGGATGAGGTCAAGTAAAAGAAACAAAAGGACATTTGCTAAGGGACAATTTCACAGGCCCTTGGCTGGGGAATGGGAATTTGGTATCCTGCCTGTCTTGCTACTAGCTGATTTCTCGTTTCCTTATTAACTGGGAGAGGAAGTTCTTCTGAAGTTTATCACCAACAGCTGCTAGGATTAGCTACCTTTCAGAGTGATCTAATTTCTGTTTTATTAAAATAAAAAGTTCCTGATCCAAGCAAAATTGGAATAGGTATGCAAAAGGGAATCCCATGGAGAGTTAAACATAGAAGCTAGAAAAGAAATAATGAAGAAATAGAGAAGGGCAGCTTGGCAACTAAGGATGAAACTTTCCATAGGGTGGCACTGAATGTTTTTTAATTCACAAAAAATAAAACTATTTTGCAGTACTTCATAACTGAAAAGTGGAAAGGAGAAATGCTTCGTTGTAGGCCAGTGCTTTTGTTAGTGTTCCTTCTCTGATATGAAGTTTTTAACATTGATTTCTTTTAAAGGACATCAACAAGTGCTTATTGAATTCATTCCTAACACAGACATGTTTGAGCTCCTACTGTCTGCTGGGTCCTGTGTTAAGAAGCAGGAATTCAAAACCTGGTAAGTTGGGGTATGCAAACATTGAGAAGACCCAGGCCTGCTATCTCAAGATGAGGGTAGGTAACCAATCACTGGTAAATAATGCTTTCTGAAACACATGGGTTTTTCAGTTTTTAGTAAGGACAGCATGAAAGAAAGTCATCAAGGGCAGCTGTATGCAAGACTGCAAAGCTGGGAAAGTATCGTAACAGCAAATCCCTGGTTTTAAATTCTGGCTTGTCTCCCTTCAGTCGGTTTCCCTCCACTGCCGTGGGCTTGGCACCCTCTGTTTACTTGTTGCTCTGATCCTAAAGGAACCTCCTCTTCTGACTCTTCAACAATGAGTGAACACTGTGATGCCTCCTCTAGGCCTGCTGTCGCCACAGCCGTGGGGCTCTATTTCTAGAACTTACCTCGGGCTCCTGAGCTCTGCCTGATACCAGCCAGCTAACCCAATAGATTAGCTTGTGCCAAAGAGGTCACGGATCACCTTCACCTTTTCCCTTGTGTAAGGAGGGCTGCTGAGACAGCCTGTTAGTGTGTGCCCTCAGGCATTCCAACTTTTCTTCCTGAGGAGTGACGCCCGTGGTCCGGTAATAGGAGCATTTTTGGTTGTAATGGCAGGATAGCCCAGATATTCATCAAAAAGTGCTTATGGAGTGACTCTTCATTTCTAGGTGTTGGGTGGACAGTGGTAGACAAAACAGACACTGATGTCTCTTTGAGCTTGGAGAAAGATGGGGACAGGGACATTATGCAGACACACAGGATAAAATATTTACAAATTTGATAAGTAGCACAAGGAAGTGGTATGAGAAAGAAGAACTAGGAACCTAATTTAGATCGAGAGACTATACTAATTTGCAAGGACCGTTGTAACAAAGTGCTTCGAGCTGGGTGGCTTTAACAACAGAAATTTATTGTCTCATAGTTCTGGAGACGAGATATCTGAGATAAAGATGTTGGCAGGGTGGGTTCCCCCGAGGGCTGTGAAAGAGAATCTGTTCCGTGCCTCCCTCCTAGCTTCTGGGGTTTGCTGGCAGCCTTTGGTGTTCCGTGGCTTTTGCTGCATCACCCCGATCTCTGCCTTCATCTTCACATGACATTCTCCTGTGTGCATGTCTGACTCCAAATTTTCCCTTTTTATAAGGACATCATCAGTCCTGTTGGAATAGAGGCCCACCCTACTCCGGCAAGACCTCATCTAATTATATCTGCAACAACTCTATTTCCATACAAGTTTACATTCTAAAGTACTGGGGATTAGGACTTCAACATACCAATTTTGGAGGGACACAATTCAATCCATAACAGGGAACTAATAGGGAAGAGCTCTACAAGGAAGAAAAGAAAGGAAGATATTTTAAGAATAGAAGTTTCTCCTTGGGCTCCCTTATCATAACAGCTGTTGCTCATCCCTGTGTGGAGTTGACCCTGTCACTGTAGTTTAGGCTGGGAATGGAGACAGGAAAACTCACATGGATTGTGCTTGTGTATCTTGTCAGTCATCTGATACCACATGTGAAAGTGGAAATTAAGTCTCCCACAAAAGAGATCAGGCAGGAAGCTTTTTTATTTCTTGTGCTTTGACATTAATATGATGATCACTCTAGTTTAGTCTTCCAGGTCACAGAACAGGGAGTGGAAATCTGGTTAGTGTGACAGATTTGTGTAATCATCTATCATGTCAGAATTGCATGGAAATTTTAAATGTTGAGGAAGTAGCCTCTGTGTTTGCATCCATCAATTCATCCATCCATCCATCCATCCATCCATCCGTCCAGTGCTATGTGCTGACAGTGTCATAGCTAATGCAATACAATCAGGTGATCGGAAAAGTATTTAGTCATTCATGATAGCAGGGCACTGACCAATATCAACAACATAAACAGCTGCTATGGCTACCTTGGTGCAAATGCACTAGATACAGCATTTGTACAATACTTAATAGCCAGCAATTGTCCTGGGTCTAACAAAGCTGGCAGCTGGCTAATAGAAATATGTGTACACATGTGTAATTTAAAGTTTTTTAATAGCCACATTAAAAAGTAAAAAGAAACCAGTGAAATTAATTTTAATAATATATTTTATTTATCCCAATATATCTATCACTTCAACATAAAATTAATATAAAAATTAATAATGCAATATATTACATTCTATTTTTATACTAAGTCTTCAAAATCTGGTATGCATTGTAATACATTTACAGTGCATCTTAACAGATAAGCCACATTTCGAGGACTCAATAGTCACACGTGACTCTGCTACCACACTGGACAGCAGAGCCCTAGAGGATGAATGGAGTATAGAGATGTAGCTCTCACCATGAAATGGAGTGAGAATCCTTGTTAGGGGCCTGCTGACCCCTCTTCCCCCAAAGTAAGCATGGAAATGAAGAAAAGTATTGAGTCCTTTCAGTGGAAGTTCTAGGCACCTGGCTAGCCTTGAACAGTGAATGGACAACCTGATGAGAACAATGGCCCTCCAAGTGAACCAGAGTCCCAAGGTGTGTTGGTTCCCTATGGAGACTAAAAGATGGTATCTTCACATATGTTCTTGAGTTGAACCCTGACCTCTATTCTTTGTTCTCAATTTTCCCCTGTGGGGCCTGGAGGGAATCATACCCATCTTAACATTCCTTTCCACTAATCCAAGAATCTCTGAATCTACCTATGCATCTAGGACCTATTACCCACCCCCCTCACCCACCACCCCCCAATTTCAAGATATCCTGCCTTTTTGGGCCAGGCCAATGTATAACCTCCATGTACTGGTTTACAATTTTGCCTTCCTGAAATGTACCTCTGCCTTTTAAAACCCTGACCTCTAAGCCATGGAGGAGTCTGGTCTTCAGCTTTAGCCGCCAGTCCTCTTTGCTTGGGGCACTGCATTAAAGCCTTTTCTTCCGGCTGCAACCTCAGCTTCAGTGTCTGGCTTTGCTGCAGCAGGCGAGCAGACCCCAGTTTGGTTCAGTGGCAATTTTCTCAGGAACAGAAGAGACCTAGATAAGAATAAGTGCCCTTTGAGGGACACAGAGATGTAGTAGAGGGATCTTAGAATGGGAGGAATAAGTTAAAGTGTTAAATGCATGTATTTTTCATTCCCCTTTACCCTAACTTGAAATTGTGTTTTCCTCCATCCCTTCTGTCAGTGTGACTCCCAGAAAAGTGCTGAGTATAGATAACACTTTGGAGAAAAGGAAATAATATGAGGCAAGTCTCTGCCAAAAAGGGTAAAAAGGTAAAAGAAAATTCTTCTGATATGAGGAGGAGGTGGATAGACAGGTGGGAGAGAGAGAAGTAGGGATGGGGGAGAATGAGATGCCTATGTCCTTTCTTTTTCCTACTCTCTTAGGGTTGAACCAAGATGAAAGGTGAGGTATAGAGACAGGTGTGAGCCATTAGGGAAAGTAATGAAACTGGTGGTAATGGCCTACTTCCATAGCATAGTAAAGGGTACCAGAATATGCCACCCCAAAATATGCCCCTTTGGCATATGAATCATTTTGAGATAAAGACAACTGAGAGCCAGCAGATGCAGGAAAAACTTTAAAAACAGGGTGTGAGTTTTCCTTTTGTAAAGTAAATTTTCATTTGTAAAACATGTCTCCCTCTCCCATAGTAGGAAGACGAGGACTTTTCACAGCTCTTATCAGTGGAGAAAGCACAGACTTAAACCTTCATAACAAACCTTACTAAACAACCCTTGGTTACCAGACTTTTTCCGGTCACCTTCCCGTAACTTACCTCCTTCATCCAGAAGCTTACCGGCCCCTTTCCTTGGTTAAGCCTAAGACGTTATACAAGCGCAAGTTCTAACGACCCCTTTGGGCTACTCATCACTGGCTGATTCCATGTGTACATGTACCATGCACACATTAATAAACTTCTGTTTGTTTTTCTCTCTTAATCTGTTGCAAGACTAATTTACAGAGCAGGGCCCCAGCCAAAGAATCTAAGATGTGTAGGGCAAAAAAGGTTTTCTTCTCCCCTATGAAGGAAATCAAAACATTTTACCCCCAAATATATTTCTTTGACATGTTTTGAGATGGCTACCAGAGGGCCAGCAAACAGAAGTGGCCCTGCAAAGCTGTCTTTTGTGGGGGAGATTTGTTTCTGCAGAAAAAGTCTGTGTTGATGCAGCCAAGCTTTCTCTGAGGGCCTTCCCTTGTCCCAGATCTAGGAAAGATTAACTGAGAGTCTGACACCTTTAAAGATCTGCAAGAGACATTTATCATCAGTTCTCTCTGAGGGCTACCTGTGAGGTTTCATCGACAGAACAAGACCACCTTTGTTAGCCAAGCCTCCTCTTCTCCCCCCTGCTGTAACCTGTCCTGCCACTAAAACCTGATTTACTGCTATAACCTGTTTTTGGCCATGCTTATGTCCCCATTTTTTCTATAACCTCAAGATGGTGATGACCCAAAATAAGTGACCGAGGGAAAGATCTCAGTCAATGGAGGTTTATTAAGCCAAGGTTTGAGGATGTGCCCTGGACAAACACAAGCCCTAGATGCGTCTGTGACTGTTTTTCCAAAGCGGGATTTGGAAACTCACTTTTTAAAAGGGATAGGGCATATAGAAAGAAAAAAGGAGGAGGGGGGTGGGCAATGAGGCAAATGGTTACATTTTTGTGAGGCCCAGGAAATCTGTATTTTAGATAAGATAAAAGTGAATGCTAGAAGAGAAAAAAGGGAGTGAAGGAAGCATCAATTATATAGATGTCCCTGGGTAGGTGGAAAAATGATCTTATCTTGTGTCTGTTCTACACCTGGGAAGATAAACTTTTAATCAACATTATTAGTGTGGAATCCAGCAGAGTTTAGTTTTAGGAGCTAGACTTAGCCTGCACACCCAGAGTTACAATTTGCATGTCCTCAGTTATGGGAGGCTAGCAAGGAATTTCCTTATGAGTGATCTGTGGGGACAGTTCTTGTAGATGCCTGAGGCCTTTTATCTTTCTGTGGGGATCTGGGGGTTGCATCATGTTAGTAAAAGCTATTCATTTGGAAGCAGGTGTTGCATGACTCAGGCTCCAGACTTGACCTTCTCTTTTGCAATAGGAGTTGGTGGGGGGTGTCTTGAGATTTTTATTTTCTTTTACAATGGTATATAAGCTTCTGCACCCTATTGGGAGGTTGGGTCTTCATTCCAAAGGCTCCTGTGTCATGTAAAACTATGATCAAATAAATTTGTATGCCTTTCCTCCTATTAATCTGCCTTTTGCAAGTTGATTTTTCAGTGAACCTTCCGATGGTGAAGGGGAAGCTTTCATTTCATCCGTATACCTACAATAGCCTAGGGAAGGCAGCAAGCTTCTAAACATTCTCATTTAAACTTGCATCATATCCCCAAACGTGAAAGGGCAACGGAGTGGAAGAGGTAAAGTGGGGTGCAGGGAGAGAGCGACACACACACACACACACACACACACAGAAGGAAAGAGAGATGGGCCTGAGGTTGTGGGCGACCACAACTGGCAGGAGATCACTGAGTCCCTGTGTGTCCCAGTGAGAGGATTTGGAGACTCTCAGAGGTCAGAGTACCAGCAGGGGCTTGGGATCAGAAGAAATAAGTGAAGAATTTGAGGACCTGTCAAAAATGGAGGCAAATGGTTGGGGATCACAGACTGAAGTAGCAGATGTCAGCTCAGTGTGATATAGTAAGAAATATATATTTGGTCTTCATCCCCAGTTTCTGGCACAGAGCTCCTAAAATCCTTGTAATTTCTCAACCGATAGGGGTGCTAGGAACATCTTTTATTACAATATTTGGTCTTAGTCCTAGGTACCTGACACAAGAGCTTTAAGACCCTTAGAATCTCCAGAGAGAAGAATATTTTTTGTATGCTAATGAGATGATTGGTGGCCGGGGGCCCCTAGAAAGTTTCAGGAGAGGCTGGTTACCAGAAAGACCAAGGACAATGAGAAGGTTGAAACTTTCAGCCTCACCCCCTGACTTCCTGAGAAAGAAGAGGAGCTAGAGATCCAGATAATCACCAATAGTTGATTAAATCATTGGCCACTGGTGATTAACTCAATCTTCAGCCCCTCTCTCCTCTCCACTCTCTGGAAGGTGGAGTACCTTTTCAGAGCTTCTGTGTCTGCAGCTGCTCAAAATAACCAGCTCAAAATAATCAATATGCTAAAGAGGCACATTTCAGGGTTGTATATTCTGGTCTTTCACAGCCATATTTTGGGGAGGTGTGTCCTGAACTTCTATTCTTCAACATCAGCAAGAGTTGAGCATATGCATATAATCATTGCTGGGGCTTATTTGCATTCCTCATGGTCTAGTCCAAAAATGAGAACCATGCCAGGCAGTAGAGGGCATTTATTATGGTGTTGAAAGAGAGAAAAGGGGAAAAGGTGAGGCAACCCCGAGATTAATAAAGGCAGGAAGCCACCACCGCTCCTAGGGCTTCGCTCACTCCCCACAGGCAACATGTTTCAACCCAACGACACAGCACTTCTCTAAAGCTCCGATCTGCATGCAGCATGCAAAAGAGAATGGAGGTAGCTGGGGAATAAAGAAGTTTGATAAAAGAAGTGAGAGTGAATGTAAGGTTCGACCTCATTATCAAGTCAGGGTGATATCAGCAGCCAGGGAAAACACTTTGAGAACAGCTGCCAAGGGGCGTGGCCACCTGAGGTGGGCTCCACCCCCAGAGGGGTGAGGACTTGGACCCAGACCTCCTGGCTTATCTCGGGTGTGAAGGAGAACCAGCTGTGTTTATTTACATTTCCAGGAGCCTGAGCTCTCTGGGAGGCCATTCTTGACATTCAAACCACCTGGGGGGTCTGGCACTAGCACTTCTAGTGGCACTGTTAATGTTGGCAATTCTCAGTCTTTCAAAACACTTTTTCCCACAGAGCATCAGTGAAGCTGTAATTGAGGCAGGGCGCAAAGAGGCTTTGAGGAAAATTTCTCACTGTGCTTCAGAGGAGTTAATGCTTCTGTTCTGGGAGTGACAGTTCAAGAAGAAATGCTGTATGGTCAGAAAAGGTTCTAGTTTCCCCTGACATCCTCACCTAACCTCATCTAAAGGGACAACAAGTCTGAGCAAAGGTCTTCTGGTACTTTTGGGGGGAAACTTTTCCATCATTTTATTTTCTGCTTTGAGCAATAAGAAATAAAAGGAAAAAATCATTAGAGACAAGAGGAAAAGAAGGAAATGATAGCTTTATAAATGGTTATAGAGTCTCTTACAGCATTGATGTGAATACTGTTTCCTGCACTGTAAGAGCCAAGGTCAAGGATTTTATTTTAGGGAAAAATTATAAACCATTAATTATTCAGAAATCATTCAGTTAACAGATTAGCTAGATCTTTTGATATCCCCCTTTCTCTATACTTTTCCTTTCCTTATTAACCTCTCCACCAGCGTTGGTGCTACAATAATGCACTTGGTGGGGGTATTATGTGATAGTATCTGTAAAATTGGTTGGTTTTCTTGATAATTAACATCTTTGATAAAATACTCGAGGCAAGACAGGTTGAAAAAGATGACAGAAAGTAAAATCCAGCGATTACTTGTGGCCTGCATTATCCTGGACCTGTCCTACTCTCCAGCGTCTATTACTAAGCATCTGTGGTCATCATGCAAACCATCCCCAGTTCCGGAAATTCAATCACTTCCATCAGTCAATAATTTTTTTAATCTGAAGGAAAATGTCCTTTTATCACAAATTCCCACTTTGGGACAAAAAAATAATTCAAGTTATTTAAACTTTTCTGTGAGATGAAACTTTCATTTTGGCAGTTTTGACTGACATTTCTTAGCGTCAGAGTGATGGTGCTGGGGGAGAGAAAGGGACAGTCAAAGGTCTGGAGAGGGAAGGGCGGCCGAGTGTGGAACCTTCCTCCCCACAGGCGAAGCCACACTAGGGAGCAAGCACTTTGCTCCTTGGGCCAACAAGGGCCCCACATGCAGCCTAAATGCTACAATTTAAGGGGTCCTGATCCTAAACCTGTCCTTGCCCCTAGCTGCCTGTCATACACAAAAGAATGTCTTCTGTTTGCTTTGCTGCCTGAAATTCTGCTAATTTGTTCTTCTTTTGAATTAACATCCTGTTAAAATGCAAATATATCTCTGGGTGAGTTAGACAGTCATTGCCAAATGAGGATTGATTTAACCAAATTGCTTTCTGGTAAATCTAAGGCTTCTTGGCGATTACAATGCATGACTACAAAGGGCAGCATATCTGGAGCCTCCATGGAGCGGCAGGGGACTGTGCCAATGTACACGCAAGCAGCATGCAATAGCAAGGCAGGCACCAGGGCCAACCTGGCTTACTGGAAATTTTGCCCAGAATTACCCAGTTGCTGATTGAATCTTAACTATTTCTAGAATGACTATCCTCCATTTACAGAACTAGTACAAACATCTTTGGAAGGCCATGCCCAATTAATTGAATGAATATTTATTAAGCCACTATCACGGGCCAGATATTAAGTAAGGTGCTGTTGGCATTTACTGAGCACCTATCATGTGCCATAGTGTTTCGTACATTATTTTACTTGATCTCCTCATCAACCCGTTTTTCAGGTGATAAAACCCAAGCCCAGAGAAGTGTTAAATTAAGGTTAGCCTAAAGGTGCCTCCTCACATATTCTAAGTTCAGCCTAAAGATTTCTTCCCACATAGTGAACTGTAGCCTAACACGATGCATAAATAGACTGCAACCTGCTCTTTTACCAATCGCCCAGTTTCAGCCAATCACAGGTAGCCAACTGTTTAAACCGTGTTCAAATAAGGCAACTGCCCAGCTGTAACCAATTGGGCTGTTTCTGTACCTCACTTCTGTTTTCTGAAAGTCACTTTCCCTTTCCTGTCTATAAATCGTCCCTGCCAGTGCCAGGGTGCTAGAGCCACTCTGAACCTATTTTGGTTTGGGGGACTGCCTGATTCAGGAATCATTCTTTGCTCATTTAAACTCTGTTACAAATAATTTGTCTAAAGTTTTTCTTTCAACAGAAGTCACTAGGCGGGGTTTGGCAGACCTGGGATTCAATTCTAGTTCTGCACGTCTTCCGTAGCCCTGTATCTTTAGATACCCTGTTTCTGAGTTTTGATTTGGTCTGTGTGTTTAGAAGAGAGCTGATGTTGTGGCCAACAGGATCATCTTTCTGTAGAGCACAGCTTTTTGAAAAAAGCACTGAGTATTTACATGATGGGGAAATATCAAAGAAAAATCTGATGCCAGGTCTCGTGTGTCTCTCTTGGGTAAAATTATCTTCTGTAATAAGGTCAGGAGAATTTTTTAGATGCAAATAGCAAGCACACGAGATGTGAGAGATTGCAGAGCTCACAGCTGATGTACATACATGCTGCTATTTAAAAACACTGAGAGGCATTTTGTTAAAATATTGAAGAATGTATTATTTTCCAAGCAAATATATTTAATGAAGCTGTAATTCCATTAAGTGAAATACGAAGAACCCATATTTCAGAATAAGACTGACAGAAGACTAATACTTTTTGTGTAATTGAAGTAATTTTTTACTTTTTCATGATAATTTTAGCATGCCAGAGCACAATAAGAATAACTTTATTCCTTGCTAATTGGACTGTGGAATTCTGAGAGAGGCATAGATCATCTTAATTAGAAATAAGGTTTATGATGTTGAGATAATGGTCTTTGGTTTAGTAATTTGGGGCAAGCTAATTTAGAATGGGAAACAGAAGCTGACCCAGGACTGTTTCTCTTGTTTCTGGTTCAGGTCTGTTAGGTCACATGGTTTATGTACCTTTCAAGTATCAGGCAGCTCTGCATAGAACAGGGTAAGAGCTTGAGCCAGCCCAAGGCAAGATTGAAGGTAGGAGGTAGGTCACATTGCTGAGCCCTTCTCTTCTCTTTCTGAGCTACACTCCCACCTCCTGGTGCTCCCTCCCTCTCACCTGCTTGGCAATTGGGGGCGGGGGCTCAAGGAATCCAATCTCTGCTCTTTGGAGCACCCCACGCAGAAAGGAATCTACTGTAAAATCTGTCTCCTCTCCCTCCTCCTCTCTTCCACTTTGCTCAAACTCACTCTGGCTGCTTCCTCCTAGGGAGGAGGAAAAGACTGTTTTCCATCCAGAGCCACAGAGGAAGGCTGGGGAGTTTGCAGACTGACCCTAAGCACCCAGCCTGGGGAGAGTGAGCAGAAGCCCAGCCGAGTCTCACCCACCATGCCCTGCCCTTTTCTTTGCTGAGAGGCCCCGCTGCGCCCACCCAGCACACTGTGGGGGCTGTGTTAGTCCACAGGGGGCTTAGTCATCACCCACCTGGAGGGGGGCTCCCTCCTTGTTCTGCACAGCGTGGAGCTGGCAGTGGCTCGGCCTCAATCATTATTGCGGTGACATAGTTCTTTGAAGCTTTTATTTCAAAATGCCCCTAGATACATTATCTCATATGAAAATGACTAGATGGGTCAGGGACTATTTATCTCTACTGTGTAGATGAGGAAAGTGAGATTGTTGAGATTCATTTTTCTAAGGTGCTAGATTTTAATCTTGAATCCTGTTCTTGTGACTTTACACTCATTGTTTCTTCTACTATCTCTTTGTTGGAATCTATTCATTGTGAAATGTGAATGACTAATAGTGTTTTTTAAAACTCTTTATTATAAAACTGTGCATACATGTACAAAAATATAGAGAGTAGAATAATGAACTTACGTATCTATAATCCAGATTCAGCATTACTATATTTGGCCTCATCTATAAGTAAACCTCAGGTTTCATGTCTTTTCATCTTACATATTTTTGTTTTTATATCTTTCAAAAAATGGACATAGTCTTATCTAGTCACAATGCTATTATCATACCTAATAAAATTTATAACGATTGCTTGATATCGTCAAATATCTTGTTCATCTTCAAATTTCCTCATTTTTCTAAAAATATTCTGTTATTGTGGCTGTCTCCAAATCAGGATTCAAAACAGGTTTTATTCTATTTGTTGTCCCTTCTCTCTATTTTCAACTTCTTTACTTCTGCCTACTCTATTATTTGGAAACCTATGAAATATTTACGATCTTTAAACACACACAGAGACATGTGCACACACACACATACACAAAAATTTACTTCTATTTACTATCCTATGACTCTTTACCTTCTCAACCAACCTCCAGGAAAAAATAGCCTGTACTTGCTTATTTAGTAATTTATTCATTCAGCAAACATTGATTGTCTGCTATCTGCCAGGTGCTGTGGAAGAGTTTGAGAATACAGAATCAAAAGTTCATTTCCAGCACCCCTCAAAGTCTTCTCTTGTCCCTTTGTAATTCCTACCACCTCTCCCTCCCTGTCCCTGCTTCCTCGCCCATACCCACCCCAGGCAACCACTGCTCTGCTTTCTGTCACTATCGATAATGCCACATTTTAAAATTTTACATAAATGGAATGGTCCAGTATGTACTATTTTTTTATCTGGCTTCTCCTACTCAGTGTCATTATTTTGAGATTTATCCATGTTGTGTGCATCAATGGTTCATACTTTTTACTGCCAAGTATATTTCATTATATAAATATATCACAATCTGTTTTATCTTTTCTTATTCCAATGAACATTTGTTCCAGTTTTCAGCTATTACAAATGAAACTGCTACGAACATTTGTGTGTAAGCCTTGTGTGGACACGTGCTTTATTTCTCTCTAGGAGTGGCATGGCTGGGTCATGGTAGGTATTATTTAGTTTAAAAACTGTTAAACTGTTTTTCAAAGCGATTGTGCCATTTTATATTCCCACTGGCAGTATGTAAGAGTTCCAGTTGCTCTATTTCCACGTCAACACTTGTTGATAGTTTTTAAATTTTAATCGTTTTAGTGGGAGTGTAGTGGTATTTTGCTGTGGTTTTAATTTGCATTTCCCTAATGACTAATGGTACTGAATATTTTTCCATGTGTTTGTTTACTACCTATATATCTTCTTTGGTGAGATGTGTGTTCAAATATTTTGCCCACTTAAAAAATTGAGTTGTTTTCTTATTATAGAGGTGTCAGAGTTCTTTACATATTCTAGATACAAGTCTTTTGTCAAATGTATGTGTGACAAATATTTTCTCCCAATCTGTGGCTTGTCTTTTTGGAAAGATGTTTTGAGGATGAGAAATAGCATATGTGTAGCACCTAGTAGAATGCTGGGCATTGTGATCGTTGTTGTCAGATATGTTCTTTGAAAGAAAAGTTTTCTTTGAAGATGATTTTCGCTTTACCTTGGTATTACCAATGATAACAGATGCTGAAAACAGAGCAAAGTCCCAACTCTTGAGCCTCCCAAATCATTACAGCGTTTGCTTGTGGGTGTTACACTTGCTGTTCGGGAATCAGGGGTAGCACCAGGCAAGGCCCTTGTTGTCCTCAGAGAAACTGATATGACACAGATACGGAAACAGCAGTGAGACAGTGCCAAGGCAGCACTGCAAGTTAGGCAAGTCTATTTATTCAGAAGATATTCTTTTGAGAACCGGATATATACCAGATACAATGCTATGTGCTGGGCATAAAAGTGGGGATTAAGTTTAAACGGAAGGGGGGAGTTGGAAACAGACCTTAAATAGCCACAAAGGGTATTATTGCTTGTTGTTTTCTAACCACTTCTATATGTCCCACCTTTCAATGTTGACATTTTTTGGTAGTATATCTCTAAAATGAATAGCATCAATTCTCATCATATTCAATTCTCATTGTTTTCTGAAACTGTGTATATTTTAGGTAGTTCTAGCTTTATTGAATGAATAGCTGAAGTATTTAATGCATGTAACCTCTTTGATTCCTTTCATTAATATTTACTTTCATCTTTCATTGCATTTGTTTCTTTGTGAAGTACAAACTTTGGATTTAGGTCTGTGATACCGAGCAAGATGGATGATGGTGAGAGATAAAATGCCAACTGCTTGCCCGAACAGTTTTATATTCGTAGTAGCAGCAGCAGAATATCAATTTTGGTTGCTATGTTAGGTAATACTAGCCACTGTAACAAACATGTCCCCAAATGCAGAGGCTCTTTATTTACAACCTCAGTTTCCTTATCTCATATAAATACACATATGATAAATAATTGAGATATTATTATATCTTTCTCCTAGGACATCTGTAAAGACCAAGCAAGTTTTGCCCTTCTTTACCATGGGCTTGTGGTTTGTCCTTGCACCCAGGGACTGAGCAGAGACAGGGTTTAGTAAAAAAATCAATCTACTTTTGTTATAATTCCTCACCCATGGTTCATCCAGGTTCTGATTCAGAAACTTCCTGCCCCATGAAAATTCAAATCTGGGAACTGCCTTCAGGGAAAGATTAGTCACATTATTGCAGTTCTTTTCTGTCCAGTAGGATTTTATCTTCAAGGCAACAAGAATCTGTGGGAGATTTCACCTGGCTTGTCTAGTCCAGCATCCTCAGGCATCGCAGCCTCCCAGGCTGCCCCAGAACTTACCAAGTTATCAATGGTAAAAATCAGTCTTGCATTTGGGTCTCCTCTAGTTTTCAATCTGCCAGATCTGTGTGAACACCAAGGGTCTGCTGGTTTCGCTATGCTTGGGCCTAGAGCTACAATTTATAATAGAAAAAGCAATGGACTTGCTATGAATCCATAAATTTTGTATTAATTTATAGTGGAGAATTTAGGATTTAAATGTTACTGAAGAATGTACATAAAGACATCTTCCTTGTTTAATCAGTTGCTGAGAATAAAAATTATCCTATTCTAAATTCAGTATACTAGGGGTCATCAAAAGGTATACACAGTTAAGTCTAATTGTGTCCAATTCCAAAAGTGTAATTATTATGAGTGTCTTTATTTCAAAAATATAAGTTTGGGAAGCATGTTCTTTAGGTTTCAAATTCAATGAAAAAAAAAAAGAAGGAAAGAAAAAGAAAAAGATAAACCTTGAAGAAATTAATCTCCTGCTGATTTAGCTTCTTTAATTTTTAAAGTTTTATTCATCTTTTAGCAATCTATTGAGGTATAACTTACATTTACAAAATTGCATGCATTTTATGTTTATATTTCAATCAGCTTTTGACAAGCGTATATTCCTGGGTAACCATCCTCACAGTTAAGATATAGAACATATCCTCAAGTATTTCCACCCTTTGTTATTACGCTCACATGGACCATCCACAGCAGCGAGTCACTTAGTTGCCTTCTTCCGCACAAGTTGCTGGCTCCTGACTCAAACATTGCCACTACTGCTTCTGAAATGCTCCCTCTCAGTTTTTACCCAAACCTCAAAGACTTTCCTGCTTGAGTCCTCTGATCTCTGTTTCCTTCTTTTTATCCGGAGCCTTCTAAATTCTTATGCATGCAAAGGAACTGTTTTAACTTGGGCATGTTGGTATGTTGCTCTGTAAATCTGTTCTCTACTTGATTAATATTTCTGTGCCCTGACTGCCCTCCTTGAACCCAGAGGTCTTCTATCTCTTTTTAAATTCCCCAGAGTACCCTTTATTATATTTTGTTCAATGAGTGCCATCAATAGAAACAATTTGAAGAACGTACATGAACTTCATTTTCTAAGGTCCTAGACTTCCCCCAAGCAGCCTCTGCGGGCCTGATTCTGTGTGAAGAGTTCTGAGCCTGCGCTCACAGCACACATGGTGCCATTAGCTTATTCAACCTTTCAAGGTAATTTCACACCCGACTACTATGAGATTGTCTTTTATGAAAGCATTGACCCATAGCAGTGACAGCACCTGTCTATTAGTGTGCTCAACACTAAACTGGAATTTTAATGCTAATAATTAACTAGAATAATATCTCACTTGGAAAGAAGCCAATTTCTTCTCTCCTGTGAGCTAAAATGTTATTGAGTAACTATCAAGGCCATAGAAGTAGAAGGAAAATTTTGTTATTATGATGTTTTAAAAAAGGTTAAAGAAGAAATTCAGATTTCATGAAAATATTTCTTAAAAATGATCATTCCTAAATGGTGTTACTTAAAATGATTCTGCTACTGAAATGCTATCCCAATTTTCTTCTCTTTTTATGCCAAGTGACTCCTTCTTAGAGGAATAATATTGGCCCTCTATCTATATTGCTAATGCAAACTTGGGTGGGCTTTTAATAGGGTTCAAGGAAATCTAGAGCAATGAAATTCACAAATTTTATTTAAGCGTGGTACCAATAATTGTCTTTCATAATATTCTGCAAGAATGCTTGACAAGCCCCCGTTTGGTTTCACCTTCTGGTCAGGGGTAACCTTAAATGAAGAGCCTAGCAACTGTGGAAATGCAGAAAAGAAAGAGGGAGAGAGAAAAAAGAAAAGATCCGTGTAATGATCTTGAGCAATAAAATCAACTGAAAAAGAATCAAGAGCTGGTAGAGAGCAGGGAGGGACATGCAGCAGGACATGAAGATTTATTAAGAACGTGCTAAATCTAGGGGCTTTCCCATGGGATAGCTCACCTAATTATTTGCCACTGTCCAGTTATATGCATATGTGTATATATTTAATCATTAGTTTAGAGATAAGGAAACTGAAATTCAAGGCAGTTTAATTGACTAAAGTCACAAGGAGCCAGAGTCAAAGATTCATGTAATTATAGACCAGCCTTATGTCTAGCTTCTTGTAGTCATAGAATGGGGCAAAGAAACAAATCTTGTTTCTTATTTAGTGCATCGCTCTTTTGTCAACATAAGTGTAAGATTACACTCACCAGTGATGAACCCAGATGTGGTAACCCCTCTATGGTTTGTTTTTGTTTTTGAGATAGGATTTTGCTGTGTCACCCAGGCTGGAGTGCAGTGGTGCAGTCTCAGCTCACTGTAGCCTCAAACTCCTGGGCTCAGGAAATCCTCGTGCTGCAGCCTCCCAAGTAGCTGGGATTACAGGTGCCTGCTACCATGCCATGCTAACTTTTAATTTTTCTTTGTAGAGACATGATTTTGCTCTGTTGCCCATGCTGGTCTCCAACTCCTGGCCTCAATTGATCCTCCCATCTTGGCCTCCCAAAGTGCTGAGATTAGAGATATGAGCCACCGCGCCCAGCCTATAATCCCACTTCTTTAATATTTCCATTTGTTTGATAAGTTCAGTTGAAAACTAAAGCTTAGGGACTGAGTTAAACAGAATGCCTTGGTCCTTTGAGAATAGGTGTCATTCCTCCTTTCACTGGGCACTGGCAGGGACTGTCACCTTGCAGTGACACCGTATAGCCTTCCTAGTTGTGCCTACTATTGATTTTTAGAAAGCTTCCTCCTAGGGTAAGCATTGAGACTACAGGTCTCAACCCTGGCTCCAGACTAACCATGGTAGACTTTGTCGGTGACAGAAACCCAATTAATAAACTAAATGTACAAAAATGGTCTTTAAGCTTTGGAAAGGGGGCCAGGTGGTGATGACAAAGACAAATGTGGTTGGTTTGCCCTCTGCATGTTGGCTTTGCCCTGTACTAATAGCTTCCGTCTCACATTGTCACTGTTTCTCTCTCTTTTCTTTTCTTCTTAAAGCAGTGTTATTTGAATTTATGCAGTGAGAGACAGGTTTACAGGTGAGGGCATGTCAGGAATACAGAGCTGTGGAGGTAGAATGTGTGTGGCAATGAGGTTTACTTCTTTGGAACTAGATTACATAAAGTAATGTATTTAGTAATCATTTGGTTCTGAAGATGTAAACCTGTAGATACATGTGAAATTGGAAATGCCTGAGAAAGTTCTGTTGCATATGTTACACAAAGGTACCTGCTAGCCCCATTTAACAGTTGTAAAAATAATGAGTTAAAATTTGTGAGTGCTCACTATGTACAAGGCACTGTGCTAACTTATTATGTTATTTAATTATTATACTATCTTTATGAGCTAGCTATGGTTATACCCATTTTAAAGGTAAAGAAACTGAAATTTGGAGGGGGTGAGTAATGCAAAGGCACGCAGCCACTAAGTGGCAGAGCTGGGACTGGACGCCGGGCCCGTCTGACTTGGGAGTCTGTGCCCTCAAGCACCATGCTCTCCATCTGCCATTTTATGGTAGAAGGAGAGCGTAAACTGAGGCCCCCCAAACGTGTTCATTTTCACCTTCCAAGTTCATTGGTAGAACCAGAAATGGGATCCAGATTTTAGAGTCTTCGCTCATTGAAAGCTGATTGGCTGATTTTGCTTCTTTGAAATCATTTTTCTTTTCACTGTTTCAGAAAATAGAATTTGAAGTCAAACATATGCCAATAGAGATTATTTTTTAAGACTGGTCACGGAAACTGTGCATTTGGCTACTTTACAGTCCATTCTGTTGAACGGAACTGCAGAACGCCCAGACCCCGGGCTCTGCCCCTCGGCGGCTCGTCTTGGCCCGACAGCAGCACCTGTCCCCCTACCCTTCCCTGCCAGGGAGGTCGGGCCACACTTGGGGCTGTCCCAGGCTTCCAGCTGGCTGCTCCCTGCAAAGGCAGCTGAGGTGGCGCGAGTTCCAGCAAACCAAACCCTGTTGAGTCGCGCCGCTGTTGCGTTAGCTCTTTCAGATTGCACTGAGGAATCAAGTTTAACAGACGTTAAACTTGCCAAAAATGGTTCCCCATGGCTGTGAAAATTAAACAGTGACTTTCTTAAGGTCTACTAGAGCTGTTGGTTGGCATTTCTGACTGAATTCACTGAGTTATTGCTACAAGGTTTTATAAAAATGATATTGCATCCCTTCCTGAGACTTTTACTAGGCCTTAGAGACTTGCCAGCATTCCACGGAGGTACCTTAAGGTCATGGATAGAGCTGAGTTTCTTGGCTAGGAAAGCTAGGCCTAATGTGGGAGTAAAATGCATTTGATACGTTTTTAAAACTTTTTTTTTTTTTTGTGCCTCACAAAACTGACTGGCGTCATGTTAAATGAACAGATATTTCTGTTACACAATAACTTTCTGGTGCCCTAATAGTGTGTAAATGGCAGAAAGACTTCACGTAATTTAGAAGCTCAATGTGACCCTTACCCTATGATAAATATTGATTTCTATTTTAGAGCAAATATGGACTTTTTGGTTTCATCTCTGCATCACAGTGAAGGGGAGTGAAAAGGTGAGAAATTGAATCAAAGATAATTTTGGTAAGAAAGTCAAATATGGCACAGAATTTAGAAAAAAAATAAGTTCTCATTGGAGATTAGTACATTTTTATTTGGAAAATTATATTAATTTTTCTATTGCTGCTATGAGAAATTACTACTATCACAGCAGTGTAAAACAATATCCATTTATTTTCTCCCAGTTTTGTAGGTTTGGAAATCTGGCAGGCTCAGCTCAGGGGCTCAGGAGGATGAAATCAAGGCGTGGGCAGGGTTGTGTTCCTGGGGGGGTATCCTCCCCACCCCTGGGCTTATTCAGGAGGTTGACTGAATTTGGTGTCTTTTAGTTGTAGAAATGAGGTCCTTATTTTCCTGCTGGCTCTCCACAGGACGCTGTTCTCAGTTCCTCGAGGCTACCCGCATCCTCCTCTCACGGCTTCTACTCGGCTCACCTCACACCACCCTGACCCCCTTTCCTTCCTGCCTCACCTTTCTCCCTTCTGCTGCATCTCTCTGCCTGCAGCTAGGGAAATACCTCTGCTTTAAAGGCTCAAATGATTAAATTGTGCACAGCCAGATAATCCAAGATAATCTCCCTATTTTAAGATCTGTCACATTAATTACATCTGCAAAATCCCTCCACGGCAGTACCTAGATTCCTATTTGGTTGAATAATCTCAGAGGGACATCTTTAGAATTCTGTTTACCTTGGAAATGAATACGGCAGAGGCCACCCATGAGGGACTCTTTGGCTAGAGGTGGGTAGACATCAAAGTTTGATTCAGAATTTCACATCGCTGCTGCCTCTTAATATTTTAGTTTGTGAAAAGAAGACCACTGTATGATCAGTAAGCTGTATGGCCAGCACATAGACACAGATTCCAATACTGTCACCAAAGGAAACTTACACATTTACTGACACGAAGAATCACTTTTCTGTTTGCATAATCATTAGGTATGTGAGTTATGGGAGGACCCAAAGATAATCTGTCTCTGTTTTGCAATGTTGCCGTACATGCCAGTACCCCTGAGGTCCCAGAGGGTCAGTATGCCTTAGCTTTCAAAATACTGACTTCCTCATTGGGCACAGTCTACTGGGGATAGAGACAGAGCTGGAGAAGGCTTTACCAAGGGCCTCATGCTGGGCCGTGGGATTGAAAAAGTGATGGCCCAGACCTGAGGTCTCCTGGCAAGTTGAAGTTCAACCTCAAGGAAGGTGAAGGAAAAGGATTGTGGAAAAAACTCCCAGGGCTGGGAGTGGGAGAGCTTCTCTGGGCTTAGCAGAGGGTAAAGGAAAGGAGGACCCTGGGAGGTAGGAAATTTCTCTGACGTTCACTTGAACTCCTGAGCTATATTTTTGGACAGATCCCAGTGACTTTTCCATTTGCCCATCTCTATGTTCACAGTTCTCGCCCTTGAATCTACAGTACAAATCCACAGTTATTCCATATATCAAACTGTAGGAAGGTTGCAAGGGCTAACATAATAAAAAATAGCACATTTGCAAATGAACTTGGCCTAAATTATTCTGCACAAATAAATATTTACATGGTTGTCACTTAGGTAAGCACTCTCATGGATTCTGGGTTAAGTAGCGTGAAATATAGAAATAAAGGTCTAGGACACTCTTTCAGTCAGTCCATAAACAAATACAATATACTCTCTGTAATCCTGTAAGTTCCGTTTAAATTGCACTTCTCTGCTTCACTGGAAGTTTACAATGTGGTGATTGATATGCCTGATAATGACCTCAGGACACAACCCATGACTTCTGAATTGTCAAAGAAAGATACAAATATGTCCAGTTTTGGTGTAAGGAATTATACGCAGATTCTTTGAAAACTGGTGTTTAACGTTCCATACATACACAGACAACTCTGATTTAACTAGAATCTTTGATTGACAGAATGCCCCCATTCCCTAAATGGCATGTAAACTCTAGATTAGTATCAGGTTTTTAGCATTCCTTCTTTGTTTTCTTTGCAGGATCCCATGGAAAGAGTTTCATGAAAAACAGCATTGAGTTGGCCCAGTGCAAAGATTCGGAACAATCAGATGGCAGTGTGAAGGGCTTCGTCCTGCCCACGCTGTGTCCCCAGGGGTCTGTGTCAGTGACCGCAAAGCACCAGCAGGCAACTGGCAACAGCACCAGCCAAAAGCCTGTCGTCACATGGGTCAAAGTTATGTCTGTAAAGTTTTTAATGTTATTTGAAACATGAAGCATTCTGCAGGAAGTATACTGTACTACAAGTTTTGGTTTTAAACTGTCTAGGTTCAAATGCAAGCTCCACCACTTATTCGCTTTGTAAACCTGAGTAAGTTACCTCTCTGAGCTTCAGTTTGCTTATCTGTAAATGAGAATAGTACTTCAAAATGTTGATGAGAAAATTAAATGATATAATGCAAGACAAGCGATTGAGAGTAGTCTTGGTAAGTCTTCCCTATTATTATTAATAGTATTATACAAATCCATCCATTTGATGCTTGTATTATAAAGACTTGTGAGTAAACAACAGTTAGAATAAGGAGAGAAGAATTCTAATTTAAGTATACTCAATACAGAAATATTTGAATTTTTCAAAACAGGAAAAAGCTATGGTGGGGGAGTCTTGACCCTAAGGGGTGGGTGCAGTTGCTGGGGATGGAAGGAGAGCAGATCCCATGCCTGCTGATCCATATGACCACCGCCTGGACTGGGGCTTACGAGTTACGTATTGGGAAATCATTAAATTCTGCTACGTGCCTCACTACACTGTTATATTCAACCCTCCAAATAACCGTAGGGAGTAGATACTGTTACAATCCATCTCCAGTTTACAGATGAGGAAACTGAGGTTGAATGATTTGTCACTGTTATAGTCACATGGCTAATAAGTGTCAGAGCTGACATTCAAGTCTCAATCTCAAATCCATACTGTGATCACGGGATCACCAATATGTACTACCTCTGACAGAGGCCTGTACCCACCAGCACTCTTGGGGAGTCATTCCTGCGGGTACTAAGGAAGCTGAGAAGAGGCTGCCCACAGAGGCAGCTGCACCACTCGGGCCTAAAGGACAAGTTCACCTGGAGGCCCAAGGAGCAGGTCATTCCAGTCTAACCATTCATTGCAATAGCACCTCTTTCCTTTAGTTAAGTAGGGTAGACAGATAAGTTTAAAGCATATAATTATAATAATAGGTGTTATATATTGGCTTACTCTGTGCTGGGTAGTATGATAAGAACTTTATATATATCATTATACATCACCACAATGACCACAAAGTAGATATTATTATTCCCTATGACAGATGAGCAGACAGACTCAGAGAGGTTAAGTAATTTTCCCAAGGCACACAGTAAGTTGCAGGAATGAGAAATACTACATATCCCTGAAATGTTACTATAAGACAGTGGGATCAGGTAATCATCAAAGAGTTATTTAGGAAACTAGCAGTTGCAGACAAATGAGAGATACTTCTATACCTTCAAACCCTGTGAATTCAGCCACTGGGACTTCGAGAAACTAAAGGTTTTTTCCCCTGTGGAGGGATCGGGGACAGACGGCTTGTGAAAACCAAAGTCACAAAGGATTTGAGTAATAGTGAAAACCAAAGTCACAGAGGACCTTGCTATTTGAAGGATTCAATAACAGTTGCATATCAAGATGTTTATAATAAAACTATGCTCATATTTATGGAATTTTTTTTCTCACATTTGATGAAATAGTCAAGACATTTCCTCAGAAAGGCATAAGAAAGAAACACCTAGAGAGAAAAGAAAAACATGACATTTTTAGGTTAGATTGCAGCTTGTCACCACAAATATTAAAAAAATTCCTTTTAAACCTTGGCAATTGACATAAGAAATTATGACAAAAAGAGTGAGGTCGGAAAGGGCGGGACGCAAAATCTGTAACCAAAACTATTCAGCTCGCCTCCCACACGGTCTCTCTGCGTAGTTCAATCCACAGCATTATAACTGGTTTTTTTAATTGCTTTTGAAAATGCCAAAAAGATTATATTAATACTTAATTTTAATTTTCATTACAGAAAATGTGTTGATAATCAAGGCTTGAATTTAAAAAAGAAACCTCCAAAAATGATGATTAATGACAGGGGATGTCTATCATAGACCAGTAACATCTGGCTCCCTTTTGAGCTCTGAAGTCACCCCCCAAGAGAAACCTGAGGGTGCAGGTGTGTATGAAAGTAGGTGTTCTAGAGCCTGGTGCTTTGGTTGAGAGATGCAGGGCCTCCTGTGGATCGGGACAGGGAGAGGAGCCTCCTGCATTTCAGCCTTTGCTCTTCTTCATCTCTGCTTTAACTCTGTTGTTCTCTAGCATTTCCAAAATCATGTGCTTTATGTTTGCCCATATGGAAAACAACAACAACAACAAAAGAGAACATGGCAAGTGGGTGGCAAGCTCAAGCCAGTCTTTTGAACCAGAAACTTGTGGTTAAATCAGAAAAGAAAGTCTGTGATATACAATACAATTTGTTGAGCATTTAGTATTTGCCAGGTGGTATGCTAAGTCCTTTAATATGTTACCTCATTTCATTCTTATCTGATAGATGAGGAACCTGAAGCTTAGAGAGGTTAAATGATGCTTCCAGGGTCATGGAGGTGGTGACAGCTGTGATTGGACATTAGGCCTAACTATGTTAGTCAGTTATTTTTACATAATAGCTGTATTTTAGCAATCCTTTAAGTCCTACTACAGTAGGACTTGATGAGGGTGGGGCTAGATTCTTTGGATTGGAATATAGGTTTTTAATAAGTGGGTGGTAAACTGAGCTTTGGAACTCTTTTCTTTATGGTAAATTTTGAATCCATGTGATTATTTTTATTTTTTTCTCCCTAAAATATCTAAAACATCTTTTCTCCTTGTATTGCTTTTTGCAGATTCAGTACTTTTTTTTTAGTAACTACTTATCATCTTGCCTATATTACTCAATAATTAGAGACTTCTGCATTAATTCTTCACGTTTATTATGTAAAGCTTTCTTTGTAAACTGGCATTCCATTATAGAAATAAATTAGTTATTGATGAATAGAACCTTCATAACCAGAATGCTGTAGCAACACATCATAAATTTTTTCTCCTTAGCACATTTAAAAAGCATTAAAATAAATGACAAAGAACTTAGTAAATGTTTATGACTTGGGTTTGTGCATGTGGGCTAATGGAATGAAAGGCTAATCCATCAGTTAGCTCTTACTGCATTTCATTAGCCTGGATCACTTTGTGCTATACTGAAAATAACTTTTCTCTTTTCTCTTTTCCCTAGGACAAAGTAAAATTAACAGTAACAGGAAATAGTTACTTAAATTCAGGGTTGATGTAAATGATGAGAAAAGTAAGCTTCCTGTAGAAAACAAACAAGGAGCACCTGCAGCCAGCAGCTGCTCTTGAACCTCTGAATGGGCCACTTTTGGATCATGTTATCTTTTTTGTGTCATCGCTACCCTATTTCACCTGTGACATTGTATCAATGATGTTCTGAGACAGACTGTTGCAGAAACAGGTGTAGGGTGTTTAGGCAGCAAGACTCATGGATTCATGAGTTATTTATAGAGAATAATTTTCTATTGTTTTTTCAAAAATTATGCAGCATCTTACATTTTTAAAATGCTTCGTGATCATTATTGTTCATGTTATAAATTTGACAACCAAAATGTTGTACTTGGTTATAGCTTCTGTAAAATAACAGTGCTGTCTGGAACAGCAGAAACCCCATGATTGTGGTGTTTGATAGGAAACATATGTTCATTAACTGCTATACCAAATTATGTAATAAAAAGTGACTTCTACCTTGGGCAATAAAAGATGCATGCAGCTGACTATCTTTTTTTAATCCAGGCTTGCTTTCTAGCATTCTGCTCTGGAAGGGCTCTGGGCATTGATTGGAAGCAGCTTGGTGTTGTAGACACTTGCATTCTAGTGTCAGGTGAGCAACTAGCTAATTGTGTAAATTTAAGGAAGTAATTTAATCTCTCCTGGATTCATTTTTCTTAACTATAAAATGAGAGGTTCTTTCCAGATTAGTGGCTTTCAAGCTGTCCCAGGTGCAGATTCAGTAATTCCATATCCCACTGGATGCCCCAGGAGCTCCTGTGCTGGTGGCCAGGACAAGAGCAACAAGGGAAGGAGGCTCCAAAGAAATGGGTCTCTAGGACCTCCCAGTGAGTGAGAAACTCTGCTCTTATTTATTTATTGGGTTTCTTTTTTTTTGAGGGGGGGGGTTCTGTTTTAAAAAAAACAAAGATTGGAAAAACTCTATCGAAGATGATATCTAGGTTTCCTTCCAGTCTTTTAATTTTATAATTTTAATCCATAGAATTTGCAACATGAATTAAAAATTAGTGCAATTTTAAAAATAAATGCCTTTAAGAAGAATGTAGCAATTCTTGCCCATTTGTGTCCTGGGGTTTTATATATGCTCATGATTAATGGTGAACGCAGCAGATGGGGGAAGGTAATTTAATTGTTAAATCGACATTCTCTTGCCTAATTGCTGTATATGATATATATCTCTGTGAATCTAATGAAGCCAAACAGGCTACACTTGAAGTGACTTATATTGAATTTGGTGCATATAAACAGGTTTTGCAGTTAAAATGTCCCTATCTTAAATCGATTTCACTATCTAATTTAATTGGGAACATTTGGGTTTGGTGATCACAATTACCAATACATAGTGTCCTCTTAGTCTGATCTGTGAAATTTTAAATTTCCTTGTAGATATTTGTAGACAAAAATATTAGAAAGAAAACAACATAGTTTATAGAAATAATGAAGGTGAAGGAAAAAAAGAAAAATATTTAGCAAAAAAAAAAAAAAAATTAAGATATGCCCAGGATATTCAGAGCTGGTTTATTCAGTGTATGCTCAAAGGTTACTTGATATTGGAGTGGTTTGCAGAAGCCAGTTTGAGAAAAGTGGTGCTGTGACCTAGATATGAACTAGAGGGACACACAAGGAAGGGGCAGGGAAGAGGGGTGTCCTATTTCATTTCCCTGTGGTTTCACCTTCTTGCATCTGCCACCTGCCTTTTCACACTGCAGGGTTTCTAGGGTCTCAGGTCTATTTGAATTTATCTGTCTTGGTTTCGATAGGAGGTGACAAGGCAGTCTGTGTGTTTTTGTCATCATGCCGTCCCCTGTGTTCTCACTCTCTTCCAATAAGCCTTGTCCTTTAAACCTATTAAGACTTTGCCCCAAGAAATCTGCACCTAGGTGGAGGAGGGACCTCAGGGTCAGGATTTTCTATGCTTGAGTTTAGAAGGGTCTCTGTAGCCCATAGTCAGGAAATGTCACTGCTGCTAAACAGGGACAATAAATCTCCAAGCCACCCAGGGTAATGCAATCTCTCTCAACATGGGCGGGAGAAGGTCAGGCTTGAACTGTAAATAAATTCCCGTCACACGGCAGCATGTCTTTTCAGGTTAAATAGTGAATCTTCATGTAGATAAGCAGCACACATACCATAATTCTATTGCTGTGACTGTGGAGTTTCTTAGTTAATTTTTACACAGCCGTTCTTCGTAAGGTTCGGGCATTAACATTCCCACGGTGCGTAGAGACCTCCCAGAACACAGAGGCTGAAGGAAGTGGAGTAGGGGTGGGGTTCTGAATTTCATTTCTAGAATACAAGCTCACATACCCTTGAAGGGAAGAAAATTTTAATTTACAGCGTGTCTGTATTTAATGGAAGATCCTTGATGCTTCCTTTGGTGTATAAAATTCCCTCGAAATCTTTGTAACAAACCTTTTAGAATGCTGTAAGTGAAAAATATCCAGCATGTGACAATATATTACCTTCAGTTTTCTTTATCTTAACAGTCCAGAGGTTAGTAGTTGGAGGCAAATGCCTGAAGTCTCAATTCTGATTCTCCAGCCAGTGGATCAGCATTTATGAAGCTATCAAGTTACAAAGATACAAAGATAAAGTTGGCTGCCTCAAGAACTCACATCCTGGCTGGAGGAAGAGAGGCATACCAACAAATAATTCACATATAAATCCTGAGTACTATAACCGTGTTTCCTGAAAGGGCCATAAGAACACAGGGGGCCGAGTCACTAGTTTCCTGGGCAATATGAAAAGACTTCACTAAGGAAGTGATATCTGAGCAGATTCTTGGAGAATGAGTAGTTTTTTTCTAGGTATAAAAAGGAAGGGGAAGTATATTACAGACAGAGGAAAAATTGTGCGTAAAGAGATGTCCAGGAGCAGCATACATAGGTGAGTGTGAGGGTTTCAATGTGGTGTGAGCTTCAGGTATATGCTGGGCAGTGGCAGAAGACGCAACTCGGAAAGATCAGAGTGGTTCAGGTTAAGGCCAAAGACAAGCATGTCCAAGACAAAGTGCAGTTGCTCCAGCAGATTTCTTCCTGTCCCTGACAGCCAAATGTAAGGCAAGATCAGGCTTCTTCCTACCCCTATGATACACCTTTGTCTTTGCAAATCCGCACACTATCCCAGATAGCCAGATGAGCTGAAGTACTTCACTGAAGTCTTCTTGCTTTGGACGCTGATCATGAAGGATTAGTTAAATGTCAGTGTGTTCTAGAGGAAGCCCTTGTCTTTGACCTTCTTCACTGTTTTCATTTGACAGAAGTTAAGAATGACAGTTTTCAGAATGTAGATCCATGTCCTTTGGATGATCCAAAAGCTACTGGAAGAAAGGAAGTCATTAGGAAGACTATTCAGACTTCTTTTTGTTTCATATTTTGGCAACATTATTTTGCATTTTTGTAAAGCAATTGATTTTCAAAATCTAGACTGGACATTTTTATTTCTTAGCACCAGGCATTTGTTTTATAACTTCTGTAAACAAATGCAAAGAGAAGAAAGTCACTAGGGAGTAAGCTTTCTGAGATATGTCGACAGAGTATTGCTTCACCAGAATTTGAGTTCTGGTAAGCAAGCAAGATCATTACCAATTCCTGGGTTGCACAATGAACATGAGCTCAGGTCAATTACATCCAGCTGTTTGCTAAGGGATTAACATGTTTGCAGTATCTTATGAGAATTGCTAAAATTAGGGCTGAAAGGACACATGCACGCACAAAGTACAGGAGGTTTTTTTTGAAAAGGAATTCTGTTGGGTGTAAAATGGATTTCCAATAGAATGGGAGATGCTGAAATGGATTTCTAAGGATGACCTCTTCGGCCCTTGGGTATTTTAATCTGAATGTAGGGATTCATTCATTAAATCTATTAACAGATACAGGTTGAATTCTTTGTGTCATGAGTTTTAGAGATATAGTGTGAAGAAGACAGATAAGTCTAAGCCTAATTGTATTTAAGTGAATAAACAAGACAATTATAGGCTAAAGATTGGCAGAGAGTAAGTAAACATGTGATGTGAGAGATAATAACTCAGTTGGTGGTAGCCAAGGAAGGTCTCTGAGGAAATTACATATAAACTGAGACCTGAAGGATAAGCCATGAAAAGAGACAGGAAAGAGCATTCCAGGCAGAGTGGGTAGTATATGCAAAGGTCCTGAGACAGAAAAGAATTTAGATTATTTGAGGATGAGAAAGGCAAAGAGTACAGATAGAATGGCTTTGGGTGGACTGTTTCCAGAAGGGAGGCCTGGTGTGGCATCTTCCCATCTTACATCTAGAAGGTAGTCAGGTTTGATGTGCTCTAGATGACTAAGGCATCAGTTTGGAGTTAATTTCCACCCTTGGCCCATGAAACTTGGCTAATCCTCCCAAATAGAATTGGGCTGTCACTCTTCCAGATGCCTTTGATACCTTGAAACTTTATATGGCCCTTATCCCATGTTGCAGTATGTTTCAGCTATACTAGAGAAAGAGTTATTATTATCTGAGTATAAACAGTTTACTGCCTTCTCTTGGCCCCCTAATAAAGCAGAGAACACTTGGCTGGGTAACAGCTTCCTGGCCTGAGCTTGTGCTGATCACGGTAACAGAGCTGCAGAGGCTGGAATGGCTGGAAAGGGCCTGGAGCTCTCCTGAAAGATCAGGTTTAGTTTGGGATGTTAGATTAAGGGAAGAGGGTTGGGAGAGATAAAGAAAAGTTCAACTCCTTGCTGGCATTGGGATAGGAGGGAAAGAGATGTGCAGGAAGCAGATGCATTGAAGAAAAGATCCTAGGACAACCACTTTGAAACATACAATGCAGTATCTGTTAAGTGCTTCTTTGAAATATTTCAGTACATTTATAAATTCCTTTTCCATATTTAAAAATTTTCTTTGATGTCATCTGGTGTGTGTATATGTATGTGCACCATAATTCTGAAACATGAAGTGGTCTGGATTTGTTGCATTACTAAGCTTGTTTTTCTTTTACCTATTCCATTTCTAACATGCATTTCTGGAAGATGGGAAATGTAGAGAATATTTTGCACGTAGTGGATAGTAATAAAGATTTGAACTAATGAATGAACATGCACATATATTAGTTGGTAAAAGAAAATGTTGTTCTTTTCTTCAAAAGAAGATGTTGTTTTGGAATATGCCAGAAATAAAAAAAAAATATGAAAGGATTTTTCTGGAAGAAGCAAGTGAGTTATATTAGATGCCAAACCACACTGTAGGTTAAGGCAGAGAACTGTGGGCAAAGGTTAAGGCAGAGAACTGTGGGCAAACAGAATTTTTAAGCATAACACTGAATCATTTCAGAGGATCTAGGAACAAGATTCTGGACAGCTCTAAAATGACAGAGGGGCCTCAAGGCCACATGTGGCCCTCCAGATCCCCGAGGGTGGGCCCTCGACCAAATCAGAACTTCACAGAACAAATCCCTTTTTTAAATTGATTCATTCTATAAAATTTGGATTCAGCCAAAAGGCTGCGCCCAAGGATCCAGAAGGCCCAAGGCCGCAGCCCCCAAACTGAATTGGGTTTTTTTGAACAAAGCAACAAACAATTTGTGTTACCCAGTCTAAAGCAAAGTCATGGCCATTTGGCTAATGGAATCTTCCTCAGTGACCCCAAAATTGTTTTTATAAAGACTCAACAAGTTAATAAAAATTTTTTCAGGGAATTTTGTTAAGAGCTTGTGTCAAAATTTTATTTCACACACTTGCTGCAAGCAAATAGATCTTGCAGGACAATTCAAAGATTTACTTTTGGTAAGGACATTTTATAGGAAAAGAGAACGGTTAGCTGTGGTTAGATAATCTTTGTTCGACTAGATGTAATAAAAAGTGATGTCTGCTTAAATACCATTAGATTCCTGACAAACCAGCAGCTGAAGATATAGGAAGTACTTTCTCAGAAGAGGTCTGAATCTAATTCAAGTGTACCATTAAAATTGCTTAAGCATTTCTGTTCAGGAGTATTATCATTCCTGAATAGAAATTTTCCCAGAGGAAGGCTGTAAATAATCTTCTGTTTCCCAGAAAAAGGTTGTAAATAGTCTTACAAAGTGATTTGTCCCAGACTGTGTTTGGGACATTTTTTTCCCATGTTAATAAAGAAAATATTTTTTCAGTCATATCAGTATGCATAGATACGTAGATTTCCTCTTCAGGGACTGAGACCCACCCCTGCAGCAACTGCACTCTTACTGCCTAGGTCCAACCTGGGTTTTTTCCAGAGGATGTGCTGGATTATACCAGGGTGTTCTCTGGAGCAGCGAAAAGCAAATGTAGTTTGTGGGGTGAATGCAATTCCGGGGAACCAAGTTTTGGTAGCAGAGATGTAGTAGTATCAGGCATTGGACAGCGGGGCAAAGGCAGAGACAGGGGCTGGGAAGAGAAGTTGAGGGCTGGTGTCATTAGAACAGGCTGAAAAATGCATGTGAGGCACATCCCGCAGGGCAGCCCAGCATTGGGCAGGGAACAAACCGACTGCTTGCTGTGCCCTGTCGCTGAGGCTTGCGTGCAGCGCTGGGCAGGCTGGCCTGCTCGCAGGTAAGGGCCTGAAAGCAGGACAGACACTGGGTGTCAGATGAAGTGAAGCTTACCATTTGGTTGTTCCCTTCAGGCACATACTTGCATGATTTCCTATGTCTCTTCACGACTCCTGAGCCCATTTTCTATTCTCCAGCTCACACACTTTATTATGACTTCCCTTGGATTTTTCTAGTTTGTTCTGTCAGTGTCTTCACCCTGGCATATTAATCAATCCTGCTGTGTGCTTTGCAATGAGATATGAGTCTTTAGTGGGAAGGCTCAGTAATACTAATTGACTTGACTATTAAATGTGTTCTTTCTTCCAGAAAGTACAGAGGCACAAATAAGTAGTGGGCGTACAAGTAAGAGGGGAGGGAACATGGGGCCATAAATTCAGACCTTTTCCAACAGCATCTGACTGCAGTACTGCAGTGAATTTTAAGCACATGACTTCAGGGTTAATGAGAAGTTGGAATAGGCTTTGGAGGAAAAAGACAGAGAAATTTAAAGGATGGAAAAATTGGGACCTGTGTCTATGGGTTTAGAAAATTGGAAGTATTTGACTTAAAACTAGAGAAGCCTGAGGGGGTGAGGTCACATAGAAGGAAGTATAATCGCAGGGAATATAGTGTCCAGGATGGTCTTTGCAAAAACAAGACACATGCTCCTGGAGCATCAATTTATTCAAATATTGGTGAGGGAGAGGAGGAGATTATTTTTAATGGGAAACAGTTAGAGCTATATCATGGAGCAGAGTGCAAGATTCTTACAAATTGTTAATCTAAAACCTGAAATTAAAAGAAATTTCAAGCTTTTGTCTGAACTGCTATGTTTTAGCTTTCTGGGTCCTAGATATATGTGCTTAATTTCTTTAGCCACCAGGAGGCATTTGAGTTTTTAATTACAATAGGGAGGATGGTGACCAACTTGCTACCAGCATGATAGAGCTAGAAATTACAGGCTACATGGAGAGTTTTAACTTAAATACATAAAAGGACTTTTATTGAAGGTGATTAAAAATAAATCAGATTTGCAAAATGAGCTTAGAAACATTTAGGAGTCTATCTCTTAACTTAGAGGAAAAAAAGTAACATAGAGAACAATGGTAAGTTATCCTCCAAAACCTTTGGCAGCTTCTCTTGGAGGTGAGTCCAGGCTGCACGCACGCTTCTTTCTGCTACTTCTTTGCTAAAGGAGAGTCATTGTTAACAGCACACTTACTGAGGATCTCAGAGGACAGTATTGAGACAGATTTGTCCAGAATGTTGTTATATTTAGACTTATCTGGAAACAAATCAACAATTTTCATACTGAGTATTTTCATACCAAAAAATTCTCTGATTCCAATTACAAAGGACATACTATGGATTTAAGTGAAAAGTAAATGTAATGCTCCTTTTCAGTCTCATCCTCCAGAAATAATTATGGATAATGCTTTCTTATACAGTCTTCCACAATTTCCTATGCATGTGCCAGGAGATATACACACACACACACACACACACACACACACACACACACACACACACACGTGATTATATTTACATTTTTTCAACTTGCTTTTTTCATTTAGAATGTCTACCATACATTTACCGTACAGTTTCTTACCTTGTTCTTCCTCACAGCAACAGAGAGCTGCAGAGTATTCCACCATGTGGTTGTACCATTCCTTACTCAGCCGATCTCATATCATTGCAGGATATTGAAATTGTGTGGTAGATGCAGAAAGTTGCTTATAAATTTCTGCTCCTACTTCTTTCTGATGAGGAGAACTCGGATTTTGCTCAAGATAGCAATATTCTCAACTAACCCTAGCAGCATCCCTAGACTCCCTTGTAGGTAGGGGTGGCATGTGACAGCGCCTGGCTCAGTGGAATCACAGTATCCCATTGTGTGGGCACATCATAACGTATTTAGCTGGTAAGAGGAGGCTAAGTTTGGACATGAAGGTTTTTTGGAAATATTGCTATTATAAAATAAGCTTTGATTACTGTCCATCTGCTTGCTTCTTTCCTTAGACACAGAGAGTGAATTTGTGTGGTGGGATTTTGAGCAAAGGACAGAGGTCAGGGGAGGTGTTTTGGGGTGAGGGGCACCATCACTTTGGCCTCTGTGTTCTGCAGGCCCTGGCCTCCTGGATTTTCTTGGTAATACAGGTTGACTCAGTGGTCCACTGTGCATTGCTAGTGTAATTTTTACACTTTATCCTGTCTGTTTCCTCTGTGGCATCTTCTGGCCCCTTCCCTGCCTGCCTGCTACTGGCACCTGTGGCCAGAGGTCAGCTTCCTCTCAGTGTCTGCGACAGTCCCAATGTCATTGCCATTTGCATTCTGTCTGCCTGCTTCTGCTCTGATTATTCCAGCATGACTGGGGTAAAGGAGAACAGTGAGTGAAGTCAGTCCCTCTCCTGGGGAGCAAGTTCCTCCAGGCCGCGGGCAAACTTACTCCATTGCATCTTGCTATCCAAGGTGAAAGAAATTGAGGTCACACATCATAGGCAGACAGAAAACAGAATTCTAAAATATTTCTAAGCAATTTCACTTTATTGAAAGTCTATTGCAGCATAGGTGCGGGCAGGAGTGATAATCAAGATACTTAACAATCAGAATTTGGGGATACCACTTATCGCGAGGGCAGCTGGCATTGAACAACCAGCATGGCTATACTGGCGTGTGCTAGTTGAATGGCAGCTACAGCACAGGGAAATGGGATCCACCTCCTTTTTATCCCCAGGAACTAAATTATGAAATTCTTGCCAGCTGGTCTTTACATATATCTCAATTTACTAAGTCTGTAAATAATGAAAATATGGTATATAGTCAACCCAAAATAAGTGACTAAGGCAAAAATCTCAACCAATGGAGATTTATTAAGCCAAAGTTGAGGACATGCCTTGGAAAAACACAAACCACAGACAGGTCTGTGGCTGTTTTTCTAAAAGGGAACTTGGGAATTTCAGTTTTTAAAGGGGGACAGGGCACACAGAAAGGAACAAAGGCAAGGGTGGGGTGGGAAGTGAGACAAAATGGTTACATTCTTATGAGAACTAGAAAAATCTATATTTTACATAAGATAAGGCAAGTGTTAGAAGAGAAAAGGGGAGTGAAGGAAGCATCAATTATGCAGATGTCTCTCGGTAGGTGGAAGAATATCTGATCCTGTATTGTCTCTGTTCTGCACCTCTGAAGATAAACTTGCAATTCATGATTAGTGTGGAATTGAACAGACTTTAGTTTTAGGAGCTACGGATATCCTGCCGACCTAACGTTATAATTTGCATGTCCTTGCCTATGGGAGGCCAGCCAGGAATTTCCTTAATGAATGGTCTGTGGGGCCGGCTCTTCCCAGGTGCCTGAGGCCTTCACCTTCCTTTTTGCATAAGGAGGTGGGGGGGTGGTCCAGGGATTTTTATTTTCTTTTGTACATATATATGTAAATAATGGAATAAATATATATGTACATAATGTATATATGTATATTATATATTTTATGCATATTATGTATGTATATAATGTATTCAGCCTTAAAAAAGAAGGAAATCTGTCATTTGAGACAACATGGATGAGCCTGGAGGACATTATGCTAAATGCAGTAAGCCAGATGCAGAAAGACAAATGCTGTGTAATCTCACCGATGTATGGAATCTAAAATAGTGGAACTTACAGAAGCAGAGAGTAGAATAGTGGTTTCCAGGGGCTGGGGAGAGGGGGAAATGGGGGGGTTTTGGTCAAGGGGTATAAAGTTTCAGTTATACGAGATGTGAGTTCTGGAGATCTAATGTATAGCACTGTGCATATAGTTAAGAATACTGAATTGTATACTTGAAATTTGCCAAGAGGGTAGGTCTTAAATGTCCTAACTACGCACACACACACAAAAGACGGTAACTGTGTAAGGTGATGGATATACTAATTAGCTTGATCGTGGTGGTTATTTTACAATGTATATGTATTTCAAATCATCAAGTTGTATACCTTAAATATATACAAGTTTTAATTGTCAAACCAAACAAAATATTAACTAATTTTGCCTGCACCTAAAATAAAAAATATATTATAAAAAACAAAACAAAAACAACCAAAATCTGACAAGGCAACAATTTTCTCTTCATAATGAGATTCCACTTACTTGATTATTTATTAATATATTACTAGATAATTTCTACCTAATTTTTAGAAGAAAATGCACAATTTTTCCTGCACATCTTTTTCTTAGAATATCAAAAAACATGGTAAAAACTAGTAATTAAAATTTTAACACAGTTTTGATATACAATATATAATAATACCTTCTGAGAATATCACATACTTGCATTTTCAGTGGTTGTCAAACTTGACCATCACAAGTTTCACCTGGATGCAGTGTCTAATAACCAACTCCCTGGGAGAGAACAAAAATCCCTGAATTCTAGCATTTGACAGTATTCATGGTGTAAATATGGCCATCACAGCAAATTTTAGCCTACCAATGTGAAGTCACCTGGCTCACAAATTCCTAAAATTCCTCGAGTTTTAATAATTTGTTCTTGGGAGTTGGTAGCTACTGGCTCCAGCACACCACTGTGGAGGGCTTGTTGAAACAGCTATTATTTCCAGACTTGACTTGCAAAGAGTCTGATTCAGCAAGTCTGGCGTGGGGCCGAAGAATTTGCCCTTTTTAAGGAACTCCCAGCATCTACCAAGCAGATGATGCAGGTGGGCACACAGATCACTGTTAGAGCATTGTCCAAGTTTGTTTGGTGGAACCCTAGTTCAGTAAGTTGTAATAAATATTTCAGAGAAAAAAAAGACTTCTTGGTTAAATGTTGAGAAATGCTAGGGCAAGCAAAGTTAAGTAAGTTTTCTTTAATGCATGACTTTTAGGCCTTAATGTGCTCTTCTACAAAGTGCAACATTAATAACAATATACTGAATTTGACATTTCAGAAATTTATTTGATCCTAGAACTTTTGTTCCAGATGTGTTGCTTTGGGGAATAATATTAGTATTTACACCTCATGTTTATGGAATTAGAGTTAGATCCCTGAGTCATGGGATTTTGTAAACAAATTCATTTTCACAACAGTAGGTATGAGGTGAACACTGTATTATAGACTCTTTCAGAGGAAAGATTAAACTCAATGAGTAGCAAATAGAAAGTCCTTTATCTAAGTATCATAACCTTTGCCACCTCTTTCACTACCAAATCGAGGCTTGAGAACAGGTACCAGGCTCCTTAGTATTCTTGAAGCCTGTGGCCTAGAGAAAAGTGAATCATTCAGTCCCATAATTTCAGAGCTAGAAGAGATCTAAGAGGTCATCTGGTCAAATCCTCCTTTTCAACATATGAGAAAATCAAGCCAGGGAGGTTAGGTGCCTTTCTCAGAACGGGGACTATGACTTTCTAACACCATCCGTTGCTCTTTTTACTATATTAAAATTTCTTCTCTTTCCTGGAAAAAATTCAAGACTCCAGCTGCCTGTGATGCCTGTTTGAGCAACAGTTAGGGGGCCCAAAGTCCAAATGTCCTACTCAGAGCTGTTTCGGAATAATCCTCTTAAATTAAACAGGATATCTGCTGCCTTTGAAATTCTGATTAGTTGAGGGTGTTTGATTCTGATAACCCACCAGGGAGGAAATTATGCTCTGAGGTCCAGCAGCTGCCAGAAGCAAGCTGTCAGCTTAATACCAGCTCTCTTTCTCTCTATTTTATCAGCAAAACAGCTGGGAACAAAGGCTTGGAGGGTAGAGCTGGGTGAGGAAACACAACACCGCGGAAAGCTGGCGTGTGCTGAGCTCTGTGCCTGTGAGGGCAATAACGTTTTATGATGTTGCTTAATTAGAGTCAAATATAAACATCAAGCAAAACAAAACACCAGTGATGTGTGACAATAGAAGGTTAGAGATATGTGTTACCAAAGACACAGTGTTCCTTTGTACCCTTAGAAAAACATTGTCCACTTTTCATTTTACACCCATTATGCCATGGAAACATGATCTGAACGGGTCTGGCTGAGTTAATGAACTAGAGCGATTATTCTCCCATCTCCCTCTCAGCATGCACCCCATCCTCACATACAAGCCACAGGTGAGTGGCTACGCACTAAGAATGCTGTTGAGGTGACACAGTACTGAAATTGACACAAGGCTCACTGCATATGCTCTTTCACTTATTAATTAGACACATTTATTGAGTACCAGCTGCGTCCCAGGTACTGTGCTGGAGTAGGAGGATATGACAGTGAGTAGCACAAGCCTGGCCCTGCTGTCAGAAAGTGAGCAGTCTTGTGGGGGAGACAGACAGTAAGGAAAAAAAAATCACAAAAATACACATAAAATTACCAACTGTGGTAAATGCTTTGAAAAGAAGGTACATGGTGCTGCGAGTGTGTGTAAGGTGACAATGTGACCTAGACCAGTGCTTCTCAAATTTGAAGGACCGCTTCCCTCCCCCAGTCCGCCTGCCGAGGACCAGGACTAGCATACAGATCATGCTATGTGTGACTAACCACGTGAGTCTGACAACACCTGAACTGCTCTTTACCGTGTTCAATGAGAGGAGTCTACTGATCGTGCGCTTGGGTGTCATGGTAATATTAAAATACTGTAAATGTTTCTAAATGCTTATTTCTCAATCTTAGCACTTACCACATTGAGAGCAATTTGTGGCTTGGCACCGAGCTCCGGATGACACTTTGAGTAGCTCTGGCCTAGACTGTCAAATCAAGAAAGCCTTCCTGGAGGAAATGATTTTTGCATAGTGACCTGAAGGATGAATAGGCAAAATCGAGATGGGAAGGAGAATTCCAGGCAGAAGGAATGAATGAATACAGGAGAAGACAGTGCGGCTGGAGCGTGCAAATGAGTGGGAGATGAATCAAGATGAGTTAGATGGGAAATGCAGTGCCAGACCTATGTATGTTATCTTCATATTTTCTCCATGACAAGGGACAGCTTTTGGGACACTTTGAACAGTGTGGTTTGATGAGATTGAAGGCGTTAAGATTACCTTGCTGCATTGTGGACAATGCATTGGGGGTGTCTCAGTCTGTCTGGGCTGCTACGACAAAATACTGGGCATATTTCCCACAGTTCTGGAGGTTATGAAGTCCAAGATCAAGGTACGGGCAGATTCCAGGTCTGGTGAAAGCCCGTTTCATGGTTCATACGATGGCCGTCTTCTTGCTGAGTCCTCAAGGGATCTCTTTGGGACCTTTTTTATAAAGGCATTAATCCCAATCATGAGGGTACCACCCTCATGATCTAATCACCTCAAAGCCCCGCCTCCTAATGCTGTCACCTTGGGGGTTAGGATTTCAACATATGAATTTTATGGGGATACAAACATTCAGAGCATAGTAGGAGAACGAAAGTCAAAGTAGGGAAACAAGTAGATAGACTATTACAGTAGCCCAGAGTGGGGGCTGTGGACGTGTAAGAAGGGGAGATTGAGAGAGTAGAGTTTCTGGTGGGGTGGACAGGGGATTGTTCAATTTTTTTCCCAAATGGAAAAAATTAAAGATGACTCTTTTGGTAGCTTATTAATCATCCCAATATTCCATTCTCATGCAGACAAAGAATATTGCTTCTTTTCAGTTTAGTACCAAAGGAATCTTTATTCCTAAGGAATTTTCCTGGTAGGGAATGGAAGTCCACTTTCCAAGTCCTTCAAAGGTTCTGCCAATATTTTTAGATGCACTTCACACCTCCATTCTTTCTCCAGTTAACTTTCCATTTATGGAACTAAATGAGTTCTCCCTTTGGGTATAAATTCTCCTCTATAGTGATTCCTCAGTTTTTTTCCTTAAAACTTATTCTAGAAAATATTCATAAATACTAGATGAGAAAGGAGTCTCATCGGAGAATGTATTAGGGAAACACTGGGCTAGATAAGAGTGACACTTGTTCCTTCTTCAATGCAGGACTTCTCAGAGCATTTAATATGTTAATGTGCATCTTCAGTTTCCAAGAGGGGAGATTAAAAATACGGCATTTTCTAAAGTTATTTAGTCCTGGGGTCCTTTTTGCCAGGAGCACGCAGTAGGCTAGTGTTCTACGACACATTCTTCGGGAAAGGATGCAGCATCTTGACCACAGCAGCCAGGTCCTCAGCACTGAAAGTTAGTGTCTTATTTACATATTTTGAGGCAAGAAGGGATAGATTTTTGGGTTTTTTGTTGTTGTTGTTGTTGTTGTTTTGTTTTCTGGCCATAGGACAATCTAGTTCTGTTTCATAACGTGCTTTTACTGTAAGGCCAAGTGGGTTTTTGGAATCAGCAGTGGCACGCCTGTGCTGACTGAACGCGCAGTTCTAGCTCAGTGGTGGGAACTGTCGCGCCAGCTCTGGGGGTCTGTCTGGGGGCAGCATCCTGTGTGTCGGTCTGGGGGCAATAGGTTTCACCCACACCATAAATCGGGAGGGAAGAACGTGGAGTACTGCCCTGATGGGTTTGCATGACACTAGTATAAGAGCAGTAAATTTGCCTCTTTAGCTGACTGGGGAGCAGCGGTGGCTATGAATGATGCTGCGTCTGCCAAGGCTGCCCTCTCCATCCTCCCTTCTTCCTGGCCTTGAGGGCAACCACGGAGAGCAGCAAAGAGAAGCGTTTGTCTTATTTGGGTGTCATTCCTCAGCAGGTGTTAGGGTCAGGCTCACAGGAATCACTGGGGGATCGTGGTACATGCACAATTCTGGGCCTCACTTCTAGAGATTCTTATTTAGCAGATCTGGAATGTGACATAGTCATCTGGATTTATTTTTATCTTTACTCCTTTACCCCTATACACTTCAGGGTTTGTTTCCTAAAAGTAAGACTATTCTCTTACCTAATCACAGTACAGTTATTAAAGTCAGCACATTAACCTTGTGACGATCACGTTATCTAATCTTCAGATCTTGTTCAAATCTCTAATTGTCCCAATCTTTTCCGTTAGGGCAGGCGCTCCCTGAAAAAAGTTCTGGCTCAGGCCGAAGGGGCCAGATGTTTATCAAATGAGCCCGGGCCTAAGACAATAGGAAACAATGGGCTATGGTGGGAGTTGTGGCTCCCTGGGGTGAGTGTCCTGCCTGCAGACATTTAAACTGAAATGTCGTAAACCCACAGTACCAGCCTGTGTTGTAGTCACACACACGTGGCCACCCTCGGCTCCTCTCTGCCTCGCCCATACCTGCTACTATGTCCTTGCAGGTTGAGACCTCCCAAGCTGTGCAATTTTCCTGTCCACAGCTCCCTCATTTTCCCAGCAGAATACACTGCCATGCCAGCAACACAGCCACAGTTAGTTATTGTGCTCATGAGGCAATACATCATCCATTCAGCCAAATGGATAAATGCTGTTGAGAAATGCCACGTGGGCTTGTGAGCTTTTAAGCTTGTTAAACATGGGACAAAATATCACCTTTTAAACTACCTGCAGCAACGCTGTTGAATTGGTTTGTGTCAAGAAATACTCCAAGAAAACAAAGGAGGTGGCTCCCGTAGCTGGTGAGAATCAAGTGACATCCCAGAACTCAATGTGCCCCCGGAAAGCAGCAGCCTGTGGCAAGACGATGTAGTTTTGGTTCGATGCAACTGAAAGAAACTGCCTTCAGTCAGAAAGGCATTCTCTCTCCTCATGTTTTGAGGAAATTGGTTGCTCAGAGGTTAGATGTCTGACTCCTGCTAAACTGGAATCTGGGCCATCGAAGCCACTGTCAGCATAAATGAAGGCTCTTGTCAGTCTTAATACACACACAGTGCACAGTACCTGCGTCTCAGAGCTTCTAGACTGCGGGCCTGTGGGTTCTTATTGACACTCTGTGGCCAGATGTGTTTCAGGACTCACATGTTCCTGGATTTTAGAAAAGCAATATAGACCATACACTGTGTACTATGCAACACCCCAGGCGAGTGTGGGGCTATGCCTCCTAATCAAATACATTAATATTTCTGCAGCAAAACTATGAATAGTCATAATCAAATAGGATAAATAAAGAATAAACACATTTTCTCATGAGTTCTGGTTAGGGTTGACAGCCACAAGATTTAGGTCATGTCGGGTTTTACTTGCAAAGGAGTTGTGAAAAAACTTGGACATTTTTAAGGCTTTCTGTATTTTTGGAACTGCAGAGAAGGCATTATGGATCTGTTCAAGTATCTTTTACTGTGGCTTTTAGTCTGTAGTGCTCTGTAACACAGCTTTTCAAAAAACAGTTACAGTTACAAAAATTGAAAAAGCCAAGGGAAAGTTGGGTATCAAAGTTGCACAGTGAGGAGAGTGTAATAAAATATGTAATACTGACTTATTCTGTCTATTACAACAGATGACATCTTGGCGGTGAGCTTTGTGAGGAATCGTGCAGGGCGCTTTCCATCAATTATGTAATTTATCACACTCAAGGAGCCTATGAGGGTGGTTCTGTTATTATCCCTTTTTATAGTTGAGGAAACTGAGGCTCAAAGAAGGTAAGTAACTTGCCCAGGGTCACCTGGATAATAAATAATAGAGCTGGCAGTGGAACCCAGGTCTGTCTGACTCCAGTGAGCCTTAAGTCCTTAGTCACAAGGCCACAGTGTCCATGCAAAATTGGCGGGCAGTGCTTTTTGTTGATTATGTTTGCATGTGTAGTTAATCTAAGGAAATCAACTAATGTCTTCAAATGTAATCGACTCTCCTAAAATACAGTCATAGTATCTCTGTGTTCCTACTTCAGTTTTCAACATTTTGGTCAGTTCATTGATCCAAAGTTTGCTCCCCTTGTGATATATTATCACCACCTTAAAATAACATGTTTTGAGCTTGTTTAAGTGATTCATTGTGTTATGCATACTTTTGTTTCTAGGAGTAGTTACAGATTAAAAAGAATTTCTAAAAGAAATTTTTGGTATACTAAGTGCTCCGAAAGAAGTGTGTAGATATTGGACCAAATATAAAAAACCACTGAGTTCAGTTTAAAGTGAGAAGACGTTTACTGAGTTTCTGTTTTGTGCCTTACACTGTGCTTGAGCTGGAGTTGCAAAAATGAGTGAAGTCCTTGCCCTAAAGGCGCTTTCAGGTGAAGGGCGAGACAGACCAGCAGGCAAGTCATTGAATGATCATGTGAAGAGAGCCACACCATGGATGCGAAGCAGCCTGGGCTGAGGGGGGAGGAGCCACAGAGAAGAGACTGTCACCACGGACATGTGCACGCTGGCATTGCTCAGTGGGCTGATGACAGTCTTGACTATTCCATTGAAACATGGTAACCACACACTTGCTCAATGTGTGTGTGTGTACATGTGACAAACCTAGGCTTGATTGTGAAGTAAGAAAAAGGATTAGTATCTTCTTTATTTAGAATTAAGTTTAGATTTCCAAAATGCCATCTTGATCAAATTCCCAACCTTATGTCTGTAACACTAACTTCTCCCTCTTGTTCGTTCCACTCTGGCCTCACTGGACTCCTTGGTATTCTTCCAACTCTCCAAACATACTTTCACCTCAGGGCTCTGGCATTGCTGTTCCCTCTGCCTGGAACAGTCTTCTCCAAGGTAACCATGTGGCTGACTCCCTCACCTCTTGCCACTGCTAACCCAACTGTCACCTCTGCAGTGCAGCTTCCCAGTGGTCACTCCCACCAATGCCCTGCAATTCTGGGGCTCCTTCCCTGCATGGCTTTTCTCCACTGCACCTGCCACCATGGGACCCGTTCTACACTTCAGTTATGTGTTTGTTTACTTCCTGTGGGCTCCCTGAAGACAGACATTTTGGCCTCTCTAATTCACTACTGCATGCCTAGCTCAGGAACAACATCTGTCAGGGAGCAAGGGCTTGCTCAATGTTTGCTGAATGAATGAATACATTTCCGGTCATTGTTATTTAACTCTTAGTGCTAGCCAAGAGTTTATTAGAGTTATTATCCTCTGTCAATAAGAAAGGCCCCAAGGATGCATATCTTACACAATTCTTTAGCCTTTTTTCTAGGAAATCTCCTTGGTCAACACTGTCCTGGACGGTATGCATGGGCAGTGCTGAGCACCCAACAATGTACAAGGTTTACTTACACTGAGAAACTATTCGCTTTAACAGCAAAACATGATACATGACTCTATGTAAATTGGAAACCAAAATACAGAAGCCATGCATTTGCCAGAGGGATTCCCAAGGGCTAGCTCACAGCCTACAGAAACATTTTGCAGATAGAATTGCTTTGGTGAATACGCTTCAACCCAGGATGCGAACCTCTACCTTGACAATGCCTTGGAGTTATGAGTCTGGGGGAGGCTGACGCACACCACAAAATTCAGAAGAGATTAAAGAACATGCCAGAACATGAGCTGTAAAGTACAGAATGAGAAATGGACCCGTCACAGGGCCTGGGACTCTGTCCCATGTGCCTCAAGCAGCATCTTCTCTATTGGCAGATGGACATTGGGAACTCAAATGACATTCAGAAGCCTTGTTGGTGAGGGTGGAATCTGGTGATGTGACCACTCAGGCACTTCAGGTTCCCTTCGTGTGATCCCCTGGCTCCGGGTCTATTTGTCACAGCACCAGGGCGGGGAAGCCCTTTTTCTGCTGGCTGAGCACCGCCCATGTGTGCCTTTGTCACTCTGCCTTCTCCCACTCTCCCTAGTGACAGCTGCCAGCAGCAACAGTGTTTTTCTGTTGATGGATCAATTCCTCCCAACAACACAGAGCCAAGTCTTGCTCCAGCCTGCGAGCTGCTTTATTTCATTAGGATAACCATACATCTCTAACGCCTCGGTTGATTTGGTGATTTAACTCTGAGCAAGCAACCTTATCTTTAATTTCTTAGAGAGCATCTCCCCTGTGAACTAAAACAAAATCTTAAGTTTCCCCCCACCAGCTGACTGAATGGACCCACTGTTGGCCAAGGGGATATCCTAAAACTAAATTGCCTGCCATGAGGAGGAGGAAGGAGGTCACACATGCCTCATCATGCCCCTGTCCCTTTTTGGAGTTATCCTTTGTAACCCATTAACAAGCCTAGGAGTATGCAAGACAAACTGCAGGTCCTCAATTTACACAACAAATATATGTCTGGTGGCTTGTCTCTGATAAACAGCTCCTTATCTTAAAATATTCCGAGCCTTTAGACAAATCTTGCTGTCTTTAACCAATTATATGTCAAAGATTCTTTAAACCCTCCTGTAACCTGTAAGCCCTGCCCCCTCCTTCGAGATAGCCCACTTTTTTTGGACCAAACCAATGTATGCCCTCCATGTATTGATTTATGACTTTACCTGTAACCCCTGTCTCCCTGAAATGCATAAAACCAAAGTGTAAACCAACCACACCGAGTCCACTTGCTCAAGGCTTCTTGGGCATAGCTCTAGGTCATGGTCCTCAAATTTGGCTCAGGATAAATCTCTTTAAAATTATTTTGCAGAGTTTGGCTTCTTTTCCGTTGACACCCCCATGGCTTCCAAGTACCATCTCTGGCTCATAATGAGTTGAAATAGCTTCATTGTCACCTTTCCCTCCTCCCCCCATATTATCTTAATCCCAGGCATTTGTTTCGTAAAACAAAAGACATCTTCTGTTAGCATTGCGTGTGTGGCAGGGGAAGGTGCTTCTGGAATGTATGCACTCTCAGGAAAACCGTTTGGTTATTTAAAACTGTGTCCTCTCCGTGTGATGATTCCCAGACACTGAATCAATGCCAGGGCGCTGATTATCTCAGAACTTTATCCAGGAGACATCTAGTGGGGCTGAGGCAGAAAATTGTCACTCTGAGCGCTGCTGAATCAGGGCTGCAGATTCAGTGCCAAGAGGGACCTCTAGTGTTCCGCAACATTTCAGACTCAGTAATGCTGACATTCTTAAGGTGCCTTTTCCTGTTTTCCATTTGTCAAACAAGAGTGTACTTGCAGTCAAAGTTTGCCATTCATCTGTGAAATAAAGAGGCATAGCCTATTTATGATTTCTGTCTAGGTATATTTAAGTTGATGAATTTAAAAGCAGGAAATGTTTCTTAAGGAGCACCAGGGTACACTTTCCATAAGGCTATAGTGATGCCAGATCTCATTTACTGGGGACTTACTACCGGCTGGCACCAGCACCAGGCCCAGCACTGTACATGTGCTGCTTCTTGTAATCAGTGTTAGTGGTGCTATTATTTTTTGCCTTGTTTTTCAGATGAAGAATCTGAGACTCAGGTTAAGTAACCAAGGGTAGGCAACTGCTAAGTGTCAGGGCCTGACTTGGTCTCACATCTCCCTGATTCCAAAGCCTGTATTCTCAACTGGTACACTTTTCAGTGTAACTCTGAAGGGGCACGGGGGGGGGGGGGCGGGGATGCTGAAAGATCACTCTCCCTTCCTTCCCTCTCATTTTCCCTTCTCTTCTCTCTTTCTCTCTCCCTCCCTTTCCTTCTCTTTTCTTCCTTTATTTTCTTTTCTTCCAGCCTTTTCTTTATTCTCCTAAACTAGCAAATGTATCCATTTTCCATCAGGAGCTTGGTGACATTTGCAAGGGAGTGGATTTGTTTTTGTCAGGGTTATACTTATAATGACATTTTGACAACCAATGGGAATTGACATGTTTTGTCTTAACATTGCTAAATAGTCTCCCACATGAAATCAAAGCAGATATTTCATATGTCACCGATGGGTAATGGCTTTTCTTGGGTGGTGTCCAATCCAGAGAATTGATGCTACTTCATTCTCTTGATGAAAACCATTATTTGGCTCTTTCCTGCTCTTAAATTATACTGTGTTAGAATTTCCACCTCAGCTGAAGAGGTAAATATGTTTTTAAGGACTGGTGCTTTTTCCTGAAACAAAGCATAGAGGTTAAGTGAGTTATTCATTAGAAGTTGGACATTCAGAAGCCTTTTAGCTTAATACAGCGTCAGGAACCTCATGGCTTCTCCAACCATGAATGGTTTTGTCTTTTGGGCTTTATTTTGTTTCATTTTTGAATTGGTCCCAGGAGGAAATTTTTTGGGCCTTTCAGAAAAAAGATATGATTAGGCCATATATGGGGACTTTATGGACTGGGTGGTGGAAGAGATCCTGCTCTTAGTGCATAAACAACTCTTCTGTCTGCCTAGCATCCTTCTGTTGGCAAATCGCCTCTACCCTTTGAGGTTCATTGACTAGGGCCCTACAAATTAGACTGACAAAAGACAGATTCATAGGAGAAGACGCATACAAGTTTAATTTTTACACGACTTGGGAGTTTTCCTAGAAAAGAAGTGAAGCCCCAAAGAAGCAGACAGGTCCAAGAGCTTGTATACTGTTTGCAACAAAGAACAATAAATTGTGGAGATATTACCAGACAAGAGAGTTTTGGGCTTCCAAGGGTAGCAATGGGAAAACTAGTAGGAGACAAAAGCTGTCTTGGCAAGGTTTGCTTGTTTAGGTCCATCTTGGTGTTGACTTTCAGTCTTCTTCATGGCCTTAAAACTTGGCTGGGAGAGGGAATTTATAGCCGTCCTCATTTCTCAGGAGTTTCTGTTTTTAGTCAGATAAGGGAAGCTCTGGCAAGGCTTCTTTCTGCATCTGTAGAATCTCAAACATCTTCAGCTCAAAGTAATCTCTATGCCAAAGTGGCATATTTGGGGGTGGCATATTCTGATCCCCTTTAAGTTTCATTCATGCCTTCGCCGAAAGTTTATTGGCTGCTTATCAAGCAAAATTCATTAAGATACAAAGTTGACTGAAACACGGCTTCTGCTTTCAAGGAACTTACAGCGTGGTAGACGAGAAATGAAAGTAATGCAACTCTCATGCCATTATGACTAAATGCTATAATAGATTAGTGTGTATCTCACGCTTTAGAATAATTAGGATTCCGTGGGAACACTGCCGTCGCCCCTGGCCAGCCTGCAGCGCGGCTCCCATGACAGTGGAGAGAAAGCTGACCCAGCATATCCAGAGTGGTCACCATTCCCCGGTTGCAACACCAAGGCCACACCAAGATGGCGCTGGCGTGCTGCAGGAACAAGGGTGTTACATGCAGGAGGCTGTTTTGTGAACAACATAAATTAACTACGCCAGATTTTCAGGGTGATGTGGTTGGGGTTAGAAGAGGCTGGTGGGGCCACACCCATATCTCACCGTCACCTGTGGGAACCAGTAAAACTACTTAACGAGAGGCCGTCAGGCTGAGATGGTGCCGTTGCCCTGGGTTCCTGTGTAAACAAATTGAAACTTAAGCTCAGCCAATCACAAGCCAACTGGGCATTAGTTATACTAGCAGGGCTTTCCGCTGAGATAGTCCAAATAAGGCAACTATCTGATCTTCACCAATCAAATATTTTCTTTGCCTCCCTTTTTCATTCACCCTATAAAACCTTTTCCCTCTCACTTTGGGTGAACCCTGAACCACGTCTGGTTTGGAGCTGCCTGATTCAGGAATTGCTGTCTGTTAAGTAAATTCTTTAAATTTTAATGTGCCTAAGTTTATCTTTTAACAGACCTCATCCTGGACAGGCAAACACCAACAGCACCAACCTGAGTAGGTCTCTCATGAGATATTGGGGACCCTAAGAGTCATGCCCACGGAACCTCTCCCAATTTCCAGATTGGCCCTGCTGAGACTGTAGCGCCTATGGTTATCATGTTCTATCCTAATTTCTGAGATGTGTGTGTGAGAGGTTTGTTTCACCAAGCCTCTTATCCAGTCATCTGCAGGATTATTTTAAGCACAGGAGGGACCCTACTTCCTATTGGGGAGGGTTAAGGAAGGCTTCCTGGAGGACTGGCTCAGAACTTGGCCCAGGTGCATATTGAAAAGCAATTCTTTACAACTGTCTACAAGAGACTGTGGCTGAACAGTTGGACACACAGTTACTGTCAGGACTTTGGGTAACAATTTCTCCACCACATGTGCAGAAATCCTAAGGAAACAACATTCTCAGCAATCTCAGCCCTGCAGCCGGGTGCCTTGAGTAGTGTTTCCTGAATCTTCACAACCCACTGATGTCAAAGGGCATCACTTCCAGAGTACCGAGGTGGGTATGAAGAGCAACTCAGCCGTTCCCTTGAAATCATGTCATTGTCAAAATCACGCAGACTTCCAGGACTTGGAGATTCATTTCTCTTTCCATCGCCACCACAAAAGCTCATAGGAAAATTTTCTCCGTGTGTAAAAGAGGAAATCACGCTTTGGCAGCTGAATTCCTGAGTAATCACTTTTGAGATAGAACTAGTTTTTCTAGCTGTAAAGGCTATATTTGAATTTCACCAGCTGTTTTCCTAATGATTATTAGAATATGTTGATAATGGCATGGCTTCAGGAAAGGTAGTGATGCTACCTAATCTTTAATGAGGGGAGAGTTTTGCATCAGAGGAGATGACACTTATTTAACATAATCCAGATGTCTTCTCTCTGGGTGTTCCCCAATTCTGCCAGCCTTATTGATCTCCCCTACCCTTAGTATTCAAATAAAAATGGCTTGAGGCCAGGCGCCGTGGCTCATGCCTGTAATCCAGCACTTTAAAGCCTGTAATACAGTGCTTAAACTAGCACTTTGGGAGGCTGAGGTTGGAGGATCATTTGAAGTCAGGAGTTCAAGACCAGCCTGACCAAGAGCGAGACCCCCATCTCTACAAAAAATAGAAAAATTCGCTGGGCATGGTGGCATGTGCCTGTAGTTCCAGCTACTCAGGAGGCTGAGGCAGGAGGATAGCTTGAGCTCAGGAGTTTGAGGCTGCAGTGAGCTATGATGATGCCACTGCACTCTAGCCAGGGTGACAGAGCAAGACCCTGTCTCCCCCCACCCCCCCAAAAAAAGGCATGAGATCCTGTTGCACATGTAAAAAGAAACTCAGAATACTTTGCTATTTTCTGGGGAAATTCTCAGGTGTAGGGGTAAGGTGAAGTATGTTAATTTTCTCCTAAGCTTTCTGCTTTTAGTAAATGCTTAATCTCACTTCTATCTAGCCCAGGTGGTTTTCTTTTCTGACACTCAAACACAATTGCTTTTTTTTCCTTCATCTTCCCTAAGCACCACTTATAGAAAGCATTTGAGTGTAGTCAATTTTTACAAAGGGTTTGAGAAAAAGGGGGGATTACATTGCTGCAGAGCATAGAAAATTCTTTAAACCTAAATGTGGGAAACCCCTATTAATTTCCAAGTGCAGAGTCCCTTTCCTTTCCACTAATGAGAAGTCCCCTTATTCTTGATGAGCTCTCACCTCCTGGGTCCCCAGCCTCCTGCCTCCTCTCTCTACCTTCCTATTTCCTTCACCAACTTATCCTGTCCCCACCCTCCCAGTCTTCCCTTGGAAACTTATTTTTTTCCCTTGCTTTACTAATCTTCCTTCTGAACAATATCTCAGAACCTATTTTATTTTACTTTTTCTACAACCAAGTGGCTCTTCGAGGCATTTTGCTAAGGAAGAGACACTTCCCTCTTAGGAGAAAGTTCATCAATAGCTCTAAAAATAAAATTTTGTCACCTCCTTGCTACGTTAAAGTCTATGTCATATCCAGATTTTAGTAACTAATCAGCATTACTTTTATAGTATTGCCAAAATAAGGCTATATTTTGAAAATCACTGAGTAAGGAGACATAAGACTCAACGTGGCCAGATTTTAAATTCACGTTCTTTCCATCTTTTTTTGGTAACTTCTGTATATTGCCTCCCAAGGAAGAGATCCTTTCCCACAAGCAGCTTCATCATACTCCTCATTAAAATTTTTTTTTGGGGGTGGGTAGAGGAGGCCTTCATTTCCAGGAAGTGTTAAGTTAGCTGGAGATGGATATTAAAATTAAGATAATAAACCTGAGGTTGCACGTAACATGTGCAAACAAGTAGGGCATTTGGGAAGAGGTGAAGTGACGGCTGACTAGCTTATCATCTTTGCTGCAGCCAGAAATTCACACGTGGACACAAAACCCAGGAACACTGTCTGAGACAAAGTTGTTTCTGGCTTTGCTTCATAAATGTTCATTTTTGGTCCCCTTGTCACATCTCAAGACTACCAAACTCTTCCTTTGGCTCTTACTCGATGTCTTAGTTCATTTTTGTGTTGCTATAAAGGAATGCCTGAAGCTGGGTAATTTATAAAGAAAAGAGGTATATTTGGCTCACAGCTCTGTGGGCTGTACAAGAAACATGACAGCAGCATCAGCTCAGGTTCCGATGAGAGCCTCAGGAAGCTTCCACTCATAGTGGAAGGTGAAGGGGAGCTGGCGTGTGCAGAGATAGCATGGTTAGAGAGGGCAGGGGGTCCCTGGGGGATAGTGGAGGGTGCCAGTCTTTTTTTTTTTTTTTTTTTAACAAAGAACTCTTGTGGGAACTAATAGAGAACCCGCTCACTGCCAAGAGCGTGGCAACAAGCCATTCATGAAGGATCTGCCCCAGTGACCTAAGCACCTCCCAGAGGCCCAACCGCCAACATTGGGGATCAAATCCCAGCATGAGGTTTGGAGGGGACACACATACAAACTATAACTCTTAGGAAATGAGAGTGGGTAAATCCCTGCGGTTTTAATGTTGACAGCAATTCCATAAATTATTCGAAAGTGGCTTGCATTTTCTACTAGATCATTTAATCCTCCCTCACATCCTATGTCTAAGAGAATGTCCTTTTCAAAGTTTGCTGAGAAGTTCTCAGACAGGTCAGTTTTGATACACCGGCTGATGATCATGGAAGCCTACTACTAAGTACACTTCCAGACTTCTGAAATGAGTATGACCTGAAAATGATCTTATGGGATTGAAAAATAAAGCGTGTTAACTCCATTACTATGCACCGACTGGCTTGTCTACCTCAAGGTCACCATGTGACTTCATGTAGTGACATCATAAGACAAAAGGGGTGCCTCCTGGGGTGCATGGCCTGGACAGCCCCGGGCAACTGTACTAGCCTGACTCTTCAGACCTCAATAGCAGGGCCATTGCTAAGCATTATAATTCTTATCCAAATGTTTCCTGGTTTTACCAGCTATGGATATAAAATAGAGTCAAGTAAATTTACTAAAATCTTAATGTCTCTGAGATCCCTCCATCTGTATCAGCAGGAACTCAGCACCACTAAACTGTCCCTGGTCATCTCTACAAGTTTCCTACAAGGGTTTTATAAATGTCCACAGAGCAGTTGCTCATTTTGTGGTTTGCCATGCTCTTTCTACCTCTTATTCTAGCTCTGACTTTTCTCATCGTCTATGTATACTAGCTGTTTTCTGGTAATAAATATATTATGTGCTGGGAGTATTCTATAGGCCATATAGATATTAAGTCATTTAATTCTTACAGCTATACGACAAGGTAGGAACTGTTATTATCCCCATTTTACAGATGAGGAAACTAAAGTCCGGAGAGAAGCCAGTGAGGACATGGTAGAACCAGAGTCCTTGCCTTCAGCCATTTTGCTATTTGCATGTTATAGTCATGTTGTGGTGTTGACTTGAAACTCTAAAGGGTGAGAACACAGGCCCTGACATGAGTCAGAACGGGTTCCAATCCAAGCTCAGCCACTTACTCATGTACCTTTGGCAAGTTACTTAGCTTCTTTGACCCTCAGTATCCTCATCTATAAATGGAAAAAATATTAGTACTTTCTTCATCAGATTGTTTTGGGCATGAAATAGAATAATGCATGCAATAACATGAAATGCAGTTCCTGGCATGCTGTAAGCATGCCCTAAATATCAGCTCTGAATATGATAGCAGTACTAATCCTCCTAATAATTTTTACAGATTAGCAAACTAAGGCTCGGAGGAGTGAAACATTTGCCCAAGATTAAATAGCTTTATAAAGACAGAGGCTGGGCTTGCAACTTGTCTCTGTACTCCTGCTACACCATCTTGCTGACCATGAGCCCCATGGATGCTGAAGGCCGTGAGGAAGGTGCCGTGTCAGATGTGGCTTTGATTAAGAAATGCCCTGATCTTCTACACAATTACCTGTGCTAAGAGCCACGTGTGCGAAGTTCCAAAGGCGTGAACTCAATGACGTGCAGCTGGAGTGCTGAGCCCAGCAGAGTCACGTGGCTGTGAGCAGACATCATTGCTGGCTAGTCTCAAACCATTGGCTGGCAGCCCGAATCTTCATTTCACCTCTTGCTGTGGAGCTCTTGTTTTTCTTTGAACCCGAGAGTCCAACTCCACGTGTAATATAATATCATGTAAATGAGGGTAGTCTTGGAAGGCGCTCTGCTTGTCATACTGTAGTGGCTTTGTTGCTGTAATGAAAACCACATGCTCCATGGTATTTTTAGGCTAGTTAATATTAGCAGGTCAGCTGCGTTTTTATTTAGATATTGCTCTTCCAGCTGTGCTTTTTTCTAGTTACTTCAAGAGGATTTCAGAATTTCTACCAAACCATAAGGTTTCAGGAGAGTGGAAAATGAGAAGAAAATGGCCAGCACTTTGCACTTGGTCCTGTGGTTTCCATGTGGAATTTGCATTTGCTTCCCTGAGTCTGTGTGAAAGAACACGTGGCTGACCCACGGCTTGCTTACAGAGGGTGGTGGAACAGACAATAAGGTGGAATAAATGACGAGAAACGGCTTGAGTTTGCCCCAGCACTAAGAGAAGAGACTGGAAAAGAGGAAGGAGGGAGGAAGAGGGGCATGCCCAACCCTCTTGCTGAGTTCTTGAAACTTACTGGCATGGCATGGCCATGACAGTTACTATTTTTGTTGTTTTTTCGAAAGGGAAGATCATTCCTTTCCATTTCTGAGTCCTCTTTGGGATCCCTCAAATGTTTAAATTTGCTTCTAGAGACAGTTTTGTATTTCTAGGGAAAGGTCTTAAATTACTTCCTTCCCCAACTGAATTGGGCCTCTCCTTCTCTACCCGACATTAAATATCCAATGTCTCTGTGACCAGAAGGATTAAAATGCCTCTCTCTCTCTCTCTCTCTAGAAGGAAACCGGAGCAGACAGACGACATTGCTCCCAATCTAATGATGCTATTAAGAGCAATGATCTCAATCCTTAGGGTAGGTCTTTGTGGACCTGCGGGTTGATGGATGGGCATTTTCTCCTCTGCCTGGCAGGCTGGAGGAAAAGGGGTAAAAGAAAGGAATTATCAGAGTTCCTCAGAACAATCTCAAGGACAAAGACCTTCTGCTGAGGATTAGGTTAGTTTATGCCAGGCTCATGCAAACAACAGCCCAGAGCTCTCTGTTGGTAGAGGATAGGGCTAATGAGATTCTGCTTTGGCATATGCTTTTGCAAAACCAATGTATCATGACTATATGGAGTCCAATCAATAGCTATAAACAGAAAACTCATTCATTTTCTCTGCCACGACCAGCTTGAAGATGTACTCTGCCCAACCCCACCTCTCTGTCTGTTTCTGTAGTCTGATCATGTTCAAGTAGCAAAAATGAGTCTTTCTTATGTTAAGGATTATGACTCTTCTATGAGTATTAAAAGACCCAGTAGAGTCTAAGTCAAGGATTCACTCTCCAATCCAATTCAAATCTTCTCTCATTTCCACAGCCCAGGCCTGACCCTTGCTGGGGTTCCCAAGATGGGGAAGGAGGGTCTGCCTTATGGTCTGTTTGTTCAGGAGTTTCCCAACTCCTCCTCCTCAGTTTGCCTTGCCGCTTTTGGCTTCTCCAGGGTTGGGGAGTGGGGGAGGAAGGGAAACAGAAGAGGGGCAAACAGTCTTTTTATGTGGCTGGGACTCTTTGTGGCTCTCTCTTTGGCTGGTATTGCCCAGGTGCTGGGCCCTTCAGTACACTTTTCCACGCTGTGCATCGGGCCTTTTCTGATGTACTGGTTACTGATATGGGTATAGGATCTTCAGCTGACCCCATGAGATCCAATTTCCTCCTTCTACTCCAGCTCCTGGCTGGGTGGTTTATCTCCAGCCTCTTACTGCTGATAGCCCTTTGCTTTGGTAGGCCACTCGCTGGAGTGGGATCCTGCCAAGACGATAGAAGGTAGATTCCAAGGTGTTCACCAGGCTCCTGGGAACTCCTACATTCCTGCTCCATCACACCAAGAAAATGTAGGCTGCTTCACCTGCTGCCTCTATCCTCGCCTGTCGTCTTGGGCAGCTCCAGGCAGGCTCCTGCCCTCCGAAATAGTCTCAGCATGAGGCAGGCTGTGGTCTCCGCTCAACTATGTCCTCAAGTCTTCAAAGACACATGTCAGGTTCTCCCATGGGGAGAGGAGAGTAGCCAAATGAGCTCTGTTCTTAGGAATTCCCTTCAACGAGCTCTTTTAGGGACTTTCAAGTCTTTGATATACTCCAGAGGTGAAAGACCAGTTGGGGTACCTTTTGGTAAGGTTGGTATCCAGCAGTTCTCTGTAGGACTGGGGAGGAAGGTGCTTACTCCTTACTGTTTTCACGTTAGGGACTCCAGCCAACATTCAGAAACAGCAGGAAAAGTCCTATTGCAGCTAATGGAAATTTGTAGGTTGGAAGTTCATAAGGAGTGAACTTTCTGTGGCGACTCCACTTTGAGACTTCCTCATGAGTCATTTAGAAAAATATTTCCACATTGTACTATCTCTGGAAATTAGACTTTGCTCTCAGAAGATATCTGTGCATGTGTATATGCCTGCTTCAACAATTACTTGCTAGAAAAATAGAAAAAGAATAGACATGTCTACATGGGTGGGAAACCATATATAGCTGTAGCTAAAATTTATTGAGCACTTCTTCGCTAGGCTCTGCTCTATACATGTTTTAACTCTTTACAGTTTCACTGTTTTATCATACATCACAAATAAGGAGGCTGAAGTGCCGGGAGGTTGAGAAACATGACCGAGGTCACACAGGTGGGAGGAGCCCGGCTTCAGAGTCCCTGCTCGTGACCCCTGCACTCTTCCACCGTGGGGGCAGGGCTGCATTGAGGAATAGGGTGTTCCCCCATTGCTGACTTCCTGGTGAGGCTCCTCTGAGTTTCCTTAGCTGAATAATTCAGATGCAGCCATCCCTCCACCCCTGGGGAGGGACGGCTTCTGGGTCAAGATCAAGTCTCGTGGGTAGTGGGTTGGGGACCAAAGCCTGTTGACACTATTCTGCAGAGGGGGAAGAACACGTTGTTTTGGAGAAGCGTAAGCCTGTTTAGGAATAGGTTTGTGCCCATGATGCCCACAAGGAAGGTCTTCCTTTCCCGGTATTTCCCCCTGGGCCATGTGCACAGATTTAAGTTTCATGAAGGGACTATGTGTTGTTAGTTCCTTGAATTACCCCAGTTGTTCAGACAAGACTAATGCACTTCTACTCCTTTGTGGTGATGCTATTGTAGAATGAAGGGCCTGGGCACTTGATTGAAGTGTGGTCAGCCCCACATCTACTCTTGCTGGGCCCCTGAGATGGGAGAAGCAGCCATCTGGGAGATTGCCTGGCAGCTCTGGATGGGCAGCAGTGGGCAACAGGTAGGCCTGTGGCAGAGTACAAAGGAGAATGGGGTGCTCAGAAACAAGTTCAATTCAGAGAAGTGATAAGAAATAGATCTTCCCCTTCCCAATATATTCTTAACGAATCTGACCAATATCTGGGGAGGAGGAAGAAAGGAGAATGCTTGGGTTATGTCTTTCTTCACCAAAGACCAATAAGATTGTTACTTCCTCGGCCGGGCGTGGTGGCTCACGCCTGTAATCCTAGCACTCTGGGAGGCCGAGGCGGGAGGATCGTTTGAGCTCAGGAGTTCGAGACCAGCCTGAGTAAGAGCGAGACCCTGTCTCTACTAAAAATAGAAAGAAATTAGCTGGCCAACTAAAAATATGTAGAAAAAATTAGCTGGGCATGGTGGCACATGCCTGTAGTCCCAGCTACTCAGGAGGCTAAGGCAGAAGGATTGCTTGAGCCCAGGAGTTTGAGGTTGCTATGCGCTAGGCTGATGCCATGGCACTCTAGCATGGGCAACAGAGTGAGACTCTATCTCAAAAAAAAAAAAAAAAAAAAAATAGACTGTTACCTCCTGCATGATTTCAAAGACAGCAAGTCAGACGGACTTTGTGTACCCTGTTGAATGGGATTTGGCATAAACAGGATTGAGGGGCCTGCTGGGTCGGCAAGGGCAGGAGAAAGTCAGGCAACAAGCTTTGTTTGAGCCCTGGCAGGGGTGTCATAGGTAGGCAGCAAGAAGAGCAAACAGTCTCAGCTTCCAAGGGAAAATGAAATCTGGAATCAAGAGGGTAATCTGGCAGTGAGGACAACTGCAAGAATCAGGCAGAACAACCGAGAAAAGCAGACTAGAGAGCACTTTAATATATCTGACTTCTCAAGCAGTAACTTTCATCTGAGGACCATATAAATAGCAACAGGGCAGTAACACTGACCAGTCTCCATTCATTTTACAAGAGTATATTGAATGCTTCGTGCATGCCTGGCCTTGCACTAAGCCCCGGAGACACTGCGCAGTTAGAAGGGCATAATCTCTGCTCCAACAATTCATAGTCTGGGGAGTGATCTCAAGGTCACCACACAGATATGCACAGGTGCTCTAGGCCCAGAGGAAGGCACACAACCTGGACTTTAACCAGGGGAGGTGGTGTCCAGGAAGACTTCCTGGAGGTAGTGGTATCTAAAAAGAAGCCTGTAGGATGAATTGTCCTAAGCCTGGAAAATGAAGATGGAGTAAGAGGATTATTTCAGGCAGAGGCGTCCCAATTTGGGTGAGATCCCAGAGGCAAGAGGGAGCGCTGAGTGGCCTGATATGACTATAGAGGAAGTGGCCAGAACTGAGGCTGGAGAAATCAAGTCAGGGCCAGATCATGATGGGTTTTACACCAGCCTGTGAAGTAGGTAGCACTGTAATCATTTTATAGCTAAGGCCAATGAGCTCAGGGGTTAGGTGACTTGCCCTGAGTCACATAGTGCTGGTGGCAGACCTGGGATTGTATCTAAAATCTGCCTCACCACAAAGATGCAACTATTTCTACTTTACTCCTCTGTGTTTTTTTAATTTGGAAAAAGTTTAATGAATTAAAATTTGTACCCCTCCCCCCAAAAATAACGTCTCCATCTCTAATAGGCCTCTCTGCCCCACATTGAGCTAAAAGTCATTGCATCCTCTCAGGATTACATGAATTGAAATTATTTTAAGATTATTCTTCACTGATCCTGATGGAGGCAGCAAACCACCAAAAATTCAGCTCATTGCTTCAGCCTCGAGGCTCTGGGAGGGAAGCCTTGAGGAGCCAGCCACATTTGTATTCCAAGTGAGAGAGCCCAGAGAGAAGAACACACAGCAGTTTCTTTCATAAAAATTTTAAAAGGACTAGTTTGTTCATGACCTTGGTTGATTAGGGTCAGGAACTCGAGGAGATAATGCTTAATATATCAGAAAAGTCTACGTTTGCTCACTGGCCCACACTCCTGAGAGGCTCCTTCAGCTGTGACTTCTCAGGACTTAGCCCTTGGGAAAGGCAAGTCAGCTTGAGATGTGGTTTCTTTCCCCCTCCTTTCCCAGTTTGGGGCAAAAACCAGCGTAATTTTGGCATGTAGCCACTGATAAGTGAAAAACAAAGTTCACTGAGAACAACGAGTGTTGTTGTACCTCCTAAGAACTCCCAGTCCCTGTATCTGCCCAGCTGCCTTCTCAGCCAGAATCGATGACAGTCTTTCAATTTTATCACAGGGCTTTGGACTTCAGTCTCTCTCTGTTTCCCTCCCTAGGCACTGCAAACCCTGCTTTGTCTTAGACAAAATTGAGAAATAGTCAAAGAATGCCTGCAGGGCTCTCAACCTTCCTTTTCCCCCCTCTCCCTTGGGGTTTCACACCCAGAGGCTTAGGTGCCAGGCACTTCATTTCCTCTTTCTCTCCTTCAATAAAAATGATGACCAGAAAAGAATCTTAAACCTTGTCATCGGAAGGGAGGAAGGAGTAATTATGATGATGATAACAGCTAACAGTTAGATAGCACATACTATGTGCAAGGCACGTAATTCTAAGAGTTTTATATACATTGACTCATGAATCACTCCAATAACACTATGCAGTAGAGAATGTCATCATTTCCTTATGGTGTGGAGAGGTTAGTTTACTTACATAAAGTCACATGGAATGTGATAGAGATGGGGTTTGGACCCAGGAAGTCTGGTTTCTTCTCTGCACTTAACCATTATGTTTGAGAATGAGTGTGATTAATTGGCCAAGATGTTGCAGATACTGTGCTAGATACCATAATGCGTTATTTTATTTAACATTCCTAACCAGCTTTCGATGTAAGATTTTATAACCTCATTTTATAAAAATCTAGACAAAGAGGATAAGTGACTCGCTGAGATTGTATACCTACTAGGTGGCGGGGTCGGGGCAGGTATTGAAAGCATGGTTTGAATGAGTGCAAATTCCGTGTTCTTTCCAGCAGAGCATTCCGGATCCAGATGATCAATCCCAGGGGGTCACTCCCTTCAGATTTTGCACTTTAAAAATATCAGAGCATTAAGTTAGATGATTATAGTTATGATCATTTGGGGTAGGCCTTTGAGTAGTAACTAGTAGGGAGGAGAAACAATTTATTTGGGGGTGGGGGGAAGGCAATGAGACTTTCTTGGACCTAGAAATTACACTTTGTAGGCTGGTGTCTACTCAGCCATCCTAGCACAGCAGCTTCACATAGAAACTTGTTCTCTTGGGTTCTAGCCCACTGTATCTGACTGGCTTCACCCTGGTATTTCACAGCCCCTCCAAGCCACCACGTCTGAAATTAAACTCACCTTCCTTATGTTCACACGTAGGGTTAACAGTGCCACCTAAGCTAGAAACACCCCTTCTCCTTCACTTGCTACATTTAATCAGTCCCTGAGTTCTATAGATTCTGCCTTTTACAAATGTCTGTGGTCTATTCTCTTATGCCTCATCACTCACACTGACTTTGTTTAGATCATTCATCATCCTTTGCCTGAATTATTGGAATTGTCTCCCAAGTGACTTCCTCACCCCTAGTTTTTCTCTCCTCTAATCTATCCATCATGCTGCCCTTGATGTAATTGCTCTAATATGGAAATCTGATCATGTCACTTCCTTGCCCAAAATCTGTCAGTTGCAGGCCCCTAGCACTTACATAATATTTCCTAAAATTGCAGGCTGTGGCATCAGTAATGTACCCTTGGGGACTGATGGTATCTCTCAGAAATTAAAAAAATACTTTAATTTTAAGACAGTTTAAGATTTAAATAGCTGCATCTTCTAGATCATTTGATGACCATTTGTGTAACCAAATAATGCCAACTGAGTTCAGTCTTTACATCTGCATCTCCATTTAAAATTACCCTGGAGCCAAGTAGCACTATTTTTATTGTCTCAGACTATTGAGAAAAGAACAGAAACAAACTTCACACATAGACCAGGGAGGTGTTGGCAATGGGACATCACCACACTCTTTTGATGGTTGGCTCCGTGCTGGTTTGACTAGAGAGAAAGTGAGAGAATTGAATCATTACTCAGCACATGGTCAGGCAGGCAAGCTGAACTGAAAATATTGCACATGCTCATAGCCAGCACATGCATTAGCCATTTTGTTTTAGTTAAATTATAACACCCATTGCATTAAATGAATTTTATTGATTTGCATTTTATTTATTTTACTTTATAAATTTGCTTTGGTTTTATAATCGTATAAGAGTTATATGCATTGGGATGTTATCCCTGGTTATTAAACTAAGTTTGGCCTGAGGATGCCTCCCTACCTTGAGTTCCTAGGCAGCAAACTGCAACCTAACTTAGCATGAAAGCAAACTGAAAGCCTAACTAGGAGTAGTCTCAGCCAATCACAGCAGCTGAGCTTCAGCCAATCACAGGCTGGCAACTGATTAGCCCCTGTTCACGTAAGGCAACCGCTGTTACCAATGTAAGCAGTTGAGCTCTTTTTGTTTTTTGTCCATAAATGCTGACTGCCCAACATTGAGGAACAGAGCATTCTGAACCACTTCTGGCTTTGAGGGCTGTCTGATTCATGAATTATTTATTGCTCCATTAAATACTGTTGAATTTAATTTGCCTAAAGTTTTTTTTTGTTGTTTAAAACATGGTTTATATTTTGTATTTGTTTAGAATAATGTTATAATAAAAATGAGTTGTCAATACTGAGAATATTTAATAAAATTTTTCCTTTAAAAGTGATCCATGCAGTTTTCCATACCCAAGTGCAGGAAATCCTGACCTACAGGATCAAGTGCAAACTCCTCAGAGAGGCATCTGAGGACTTTGTGCCTTGCCTATCCCACCCTTAGGCCTCCTTTACTGAGCCTTCTCCCTGAGGTGGCTCCTTCCCACTTGAGTGGAGCTTCCTGACAGTAGGGGCCCTTTCTTACTCACATGTGTACCTACAGAACCCGACAATCAATGAGTGTTTGTGGAACAAATTAATGGAGGAATAAATGAACAAACATGTGATGGAAGGCAAGAGGAAAAGGAAGAAGGCTCCTCCACAGTCCAATTGGCCAACTCCTAACGTTACTATAAATAATAAAGTTCCTTGCATGACCTTAGGCTGGGACACTTTCCAGCTTCTTCTATCTCTTAAGTCACAATTTTATTACTGAATAAGTCATTTACAGGCAGAGAGAGAAAGAGAGAGAGAGAGAGTTGAAACTAACACCCAAAGGGGGAAGGTCAGATGCAGTCTGCATCCCATGAGAAGGAATCATTTCCCCACAGCATTTTCAACTTGGAAATTCTCAGAGGATCAAAGAGAGACTCTGTCCACACTGCCAACAGTCCCACTGCCTCTCATCCACTCCCCTCCCACCCTTTTTTAGCCTCCCAAGGAAGAATGATTCACTTAGACAGACTTTCGTGTGTACCATTTTTTAGTCCAGAGGATATTTTGTTTTCGCGTTTGTGTACGGGAATGTGAGTTCAGATCAGCTGATGTGGCAGAGGGCATGAGTAACTTAGCAAACAAAGCTGTACAGCTTATTATGATCTCCAAGGCCCCTGTCAGTCCCAAAATTCTATGTTCATTTACTGACTGAGTGGCACTCAATGGTAGAAGGTCTCTACTATACTACCACTCTCATAAAGGGATCGGAATGTACTGTGTAGCCAGCCTTATTACCTAAAATCAGAGAATTTTCTTCTTTCTCCCTTCCTTTCTTCCATCATTCAATAATTGCCTCAAATGCCAGGCATGATGCTAAGCCTGTCTAGCCTTTCACCCTGATCTGACAAAATTATAAAATGAGTTCTTCCTGTCTCTGTAGAAAGCTTTGCATATACACAATTCAGTTGTGACAAAAGAGGGTGTCAGCCATGGTTCTTTCCCTAGAAATCTGCCTTTTAATGTTGCATTTGGGATAAAGAGACCAGGGCACTCCAAGCTCTGTGACCAGGAACAAGTCATTCACCTTTTTGACCTTGGATCCCTCCTCTATAAAATGAAGATGAAAAATACCTGCTCTTTTTTAAATGAAGTGTAGTGATGAGGATTAAAATTAAAGTGAGATTATCTATGAAGAAGAGCTTTGTCAACTGTATAAAGGGAGGGTTACTATGCTTAGCATGCCTTTTCCCCCATTAGAACCATTGATCCTATACACATGAAAGTAAGTGTATAAAATGGGCACTAGCTTCATACTATTAAACAGCCATGGTGGACATCCTTCATCATTCTGCAGACAAAGGTGCTCATAGAGAACCAGGCTATGGCATGGATGTTTCTGGACAGAGTGGCTACCACCACTGCCAGGAGAACAGGTCAGAGGGCGTGTGCAGAGGAGGGAGGGGGCCGCCATGTTGAAGGCCATCTTTGGCCTATGTGAGAGCTGTATGGACAGATGGAAAACAACTAAATAAGAGTTGTTTAAGCTTTCTGGTGTCCCCTCCTTAGCACTCCCCCATGGACGGCCACTGTTCAAATGAAATGAACAAATTCCCAGAGATTTTTGGTCACTTTAAATGTATTCTGTCACAGCACTCAAATGGTAAGGCAAAGCCATTCTCTGACTTTTGTTAGCTGTATGCCCTATTTTATTTACTTATCTATATATCTACTACCTATTACCATTTCATTGTGGTATGATTGACCTGTACACAGCTGTACATATTTAATGTGTACAACTCAATGAGTTAGGGAATAAGTGTACACTCATAAAACCATCAAGGCTATAGACACATCCATCATTGCTTAAAGTTTCTTCCTATCCCCTTCATTATTATTATGTTATAGCAAGAACACTTAATATGAGATCTAATCTCTTAGAAAATTTCAAGTATACAATACAGTATTGTAGCTACAGGCACTATGCTGTAGATCTCCAGAACCTATTTATCTTGCATAACTGAAACTATATAACCTTTGACCAACACCTCCCCATGTCTCCCTCCCCCAGCCCCTGGTAACTCTCTGCTTCTATGAGTTTGACTATTTAAGATTCCGCATATAGGTGAGATTATATAGTATTTTTCTTTCTGTGTCTGGTTTATTTCATTTAGAATAATGTCCTCCAGTTCCATCCATGTTGTCATAAATGACAGGATTTCCTTGTTTTTAAAGGCTAAATAATATCCCATGCCATATATAGACCACATTTTCTTTAGCCATTTGTCTGTTGATGGCCACTTAGGCTGATTCCATATCTTTGCCATTGTGAATAGTGCTGCAGTGAACTTGATGATGCAGATATCTCTTTGAGTTACTGATTTCATTTCCTGGTCACATGGTAGCTCTACATTTAATTTTCTTAGAATTCTCCATCCTATTTTCCATAATGGCTGTACTAATTTATGTTCCTACCAACAGTGTATCCTGCAGGGTCTCCTTTGCTCCACATCCTCACCAACACTTGTTATCTTTTTAATCACCCTGCTTTAAAATCACAGGGATAACTTGGTTAGTTTGTTAGTTCTGTAATGCCTGCCCCCGACCCTCATCTTCTGGCATGTCACCCACATGTAGAAATGCATGTTGGGGAGGACATGCTAGTGATTCAATAAGGGAATAAAAGAGCTTTTCCTGCGATACAGATAGTCACCTTGTTCCCTACCTCCTTACCCTTAGGAAGTACATGTGTCCTCTTCAAGGGGTAAGACCTGCCCTATTCATGATGGGAAGCACTTTTCCCACTGCCATCTTGAGCCCCATAATCAGACTGCTCATTCATTCATTCATTCATTCATAAATCCAGCGCATAGTGATTGAGATCCTACTATGTGCGAGACAGTGTTCTAAGCACTTGTAATAAAGCAGTGAACAAGACAGACAAGGTCCCTGCTTTTATGGAGCTTAGAATAAACAAGTTCTTGGAAAGACAGCTTCAGATGGTGATGAATGCTGTGAATGAAACAGAATGACATGATAGAGAATGACCAGGGAGGGGACTGTCTGGGAGGGCTGCTCTGAGGAAGTGACATTTGAGCTGAGACCCGAGCTCAGAGAGGAGCCCGCCATGGTCTGGTCTGTGCCAGAACATTCCATGTTAAGAAACATCAAGTGCAAGGATGCAAAATGTTTCTCTTTCTTGCTAGGAAGCCAAAGTTTGCTTTCCTGAAGTTTGCAACAGCTGGGTATCCAGTTGCCCCAGACAGTGTTTTTTTCTCTAAATCATGTCACTAATGGGTGCTCACTGGTTTAAAAAAACATGCTATCTGTTTCTCTGCTAATTTCCCTCTTTTGCAGGGTTCTCTCCAGCAAAGAGAATAATCCATATTGTAGAGCAAGTTTCAAGTCATTGCCTTTGCTCAATCATCCCTATTTCTAGCTAAGCCTCTGAAGCCTTTGCTGAGATCTGTGTCTATAATGCTTCCTTAAACCAAAATTAGCACACAATTATTCCTCCTAACTACAACTAATAGAGATATTGACCTTTAAATCTTCAGACACAGACCTGCCTAGGGACTTATAATGGGACTTAAAACGTAATGTCCGTCAGTGTAGGTGTGAACAGCCCGGTCTCCTGTTTTTCAGGGACATGCTTAATCCAGGAGAACAAGGGAGGGGATAGACCCCCTTTACAAATCAATGATATAGGAGAAAGAGAAGCAGGCTTCAGAGAGGAAAATTATTTGTTGGATGTTAGCAGCTATAACACCCCTGGGCACATTTTATACAAGTTCTCCCAGGAGCCTGAAGGAAATTGCCTGGTGACATGGCCCTTTCCATTCTCTGTCCCTTTCAGTGTCCTTCACCACCAGAAGTATTGGAAATACACAGGGATCACTTTTTATCATATAAAAAAATTTAAAAGTAGTGAATGGAAGAGAATATTGTGTAACTCATATCAAACAAAGTGGGTGTTGCTATTCCAGGATTTCTGGGCCAACTCAACTCCAGAGGCTGCTTCTGCTCATAAGTAATGCCATAGTTCTCCCTGCCTCTTTGTTTAAACCCTGTCCCCGAAGTCCATCTAAGGGGCAGACTTTGACCTCCAAGTTCTATACCATGTGCATCTCCATTAGAACATGTTACTTGTTTCTTCTTCAGGGCTAATCTTCTCATGCATCATTCATTTACTCATTTAAGACATATTTATTCATCATCTACTATGAGCCTGCATTGTGCTAACGTTGGGGGATGTAAGTCTATTCCTCATTACGGACAAGCTAACCATGGTTCCGGCCCATGTGGAGCTTGAAGGTCACCGAGGGACATAGATGAATAGGGAAGAGTGACATGGGGTGACAAGTTTTTTGACAGAGTAAAACACAAGGTTTAGGGAGCACAGAGGAGAGAAATGAGGGATGCTACTCTCATGAAGAGATTCAGAAAGAGCTCGCTGCCTCTGCTGGTCTCTCATCTTCTAGGTGTTTCCATTATTTTTCTTCTCTTTCCTGCCTCTGGAGAGGCAAAGGCCATAAACTGTCACTGCCTGTCTAGTTGACTGTCAGCCACAGCCTTAGGTGTCATCTTCTTTTTGCCCTTCCTGGCCCACAAGTCCCTGCTCTGCGTCATGTTTGCCAAACCCAGCTTTCCTCCTGGCCCCCTCTGGCCACACCCACAACAAATGACCAACAGTTTCCTGTTGACAAGAACACAGGGCTACTGTCTCGGGACAAGGAGTCAGAGTCATTTTTCCCAGGAGTTATGATGCCTCAAGCACCTTGTGTGATGCATCTAGGTTAAGGGCTTAGGAGAAGAGTTTTGTGGTTGTGGGGAAAATTCTCTCTCCGAAGCTAACAAGCCTGTATGGGAATAAAATCAGCTCCTGAGACTTCATTAGACCTGAGCTCTAACCAGAACATAGAGGGTGGAACTAATGCTATTAAGCCAACTATTCAAATAAGGAGATCTGCATGGATTTCCAAGCCCCAGACCTGGTGTACCTGCTAGAATTTTAATAATTTAAGCTGTGACCTTGAGCATTTTTATTACACATTGACTGACTATACTAAGTAGAAAAACTGCGTTAATAAATTCTATTGTGTACTTTAGGGAGGAGGTGAGATTTTCAAGATGAATAGTGTTTATTTCTGTACCAACTGCCACAGTGCTTCTCTTATTTTTTGTGATTCTTGTTCAGCCCATACCACCGGAAATGAACTAATGAGATCACACATTTGTTGTGTTCTGGGGACCTTCTCTTTTATAGATTCATTACACTGCCAGGTCACTCCCTGATCACTCATTGACTCGAGAATGAAAATTCATTGGGTTTTGGGTGTTATTCCTGCTTCCAAACAATGATTTTGAGGCCAACTCCCCCTCCATTTGTGACTTGGGCCTCTCACTGATAAGTGTGCACAGTAGAGCTCACCCAGCAGAAATCCCAAAGTCCTCAGTCACCTGGGAGGAGGCCCATGGTGGGGCAGAGCTCTGGGTCCAGGTGCCTCTCCCATCGCTGTGGTGAGTGTCCTCGAAGAGTCTCTGGCCTCAAGATCCTCCCACAGGTCTTCTCCAGAGTGCGGAATTCTTTGTTTCATATATAACCATTATCATTTTCTTATGACCCAAACAATACATGTTCCTTATAGAACAGTAGAAAATAAATAAAAGCCAAAAGTATAAAATTAATCTATGACTCCAGCTTTCTTAGGTTGTAAACATGCTTGTTGATATGTATTCTTCTGGATTCTTCAGTATGCATGCTGCCTTCGGGGTGGATGTTTGTGTGTGTTTTAACATTGGTCTACTGTAAGTTTGATGATCTGTTTTTTTCTCTACCAATTACTTTTCATGGACTCTTTTTTTACATTATTACACGTTCTTCTATGTCATTTTAACGGATGTGTTATAATCCATTATATAATTACACCTCTCTATGGGGGATATTCAGAGATTCCAATTTTTCACAATTCTGTAATAAACATTTCTCACAGTAAGTATCTCTATAAGGAGTCTCTAAATGTTTATCATCGGGAACATTCCTCTGGGTCAAGGCCAACTTGGGTAACTTATGAGAAGAGACAGATTCATAGAATCATAGATTTTCTTTAAGAGGAAACTCATTGGCTGAAATATGAGTTAATAATAATAATGGTAATAATGATAACAATACCTAATTCAACTTTTCCTTCCTCTCTTGTCTACCCATGTCATGCTCTTAAGACGTGCAGCTCCAGGAATGGGTACTCGCTGTGTTTACAGAACATGATTACATCAATGTATGAGTAAGATAATACACTATTTTATTTTAGTCCCAGAATAACCTATGGAATAGAAATGATAGTTTTATTATCATGTTTTTTTCAGCTGAGAAGGCTGAGCCTCTGAGGGGGAAGAGACTCCCCTAATTTATGCTGCTGATTATCTGGTGGAGACGTGGTCTCAGGATGCGTCTGTGTGGGAGGGAGTAGAAGTCCTTTCTCAGTGTTCTGCTGACGGTTCAGTGTTTTATGTTGAGTCCAAGCCGTTTGTCTTGCATCGGTTCTCACTCCCTTGTTCTAATTCTCTTGTGTCTAGATAAAACAAATTTATTCTTTTGTTCACCAGCTAGTCCTTTCTGAATGTCTTTGAGGACATCAGAGGGTAAGTAAGTTTTGAACTGGGAGGGGAGGGAAAATGAACAGAGACCATAGGATCCAAAGCAGGGAGAAATGGCCCCAGTGGGGTTGCCTAGTGGGCTGGGTGTGAGGTGAGGTAGTGCCCAGAGGGAGGAAAGAAACGGCAGTGAGGGTGAAGGGCCTCCCAAATACACCTGGGTCCTGCCACTTGCCGCTGGTTGGCACCGCACCTGTTTCTGAGACTCTGGGCGGGACACAGACTGTTGTGATGAACGTACTTTCGTTTCATTGCATCATGTTCTCATCACGACAGCAGCAAGAGAACGATCACATGAAGATGTATCACTATGGGGAGAAGTCGATTTAGATGTATTTATTTTTTTCCCCTTCATTTTAAATGTTTTGCTTGATTTCCCTTCATTTGAAATTGCTTCTCTGATGTTGCATAGATAACATCTGCCTCAAGATCTCAGCCAGAAAGTGGTCCCAGAAGCCGCATTCTGCAGGACACTGAGCATTCGCTCCTGCGGACACATTGTTTGCAGAAGGGCAAAGACCAGCCCCGGCTGGGGAACTGCCCAGCCTTCAGCCTGGGGAGGGAAGAGTAGGGAGGGCGCCCTCTTGTGGAACTCGGCTCACTGTCTAGTCTGCCTGGTAACAGGCTATCTTTTGTAGCTCTTTATACCAAAGGATATATATATTTTTTCCCCATGGATTTGTATTTGAAGGTATTCTTAGAAGATTCTGAGTACAAATCCAGACTGCTTTTAAAATCCACCAAGAACTGATAATCTCAAGTCAGTGTGCAATTCAAAAGGTTGCTTTTTTTTTTTTTTTTAAGAGAACCAGATTATCTGTGAATTGTCTCTCCCAAACTGGCATGTTGGGTAATTATTTTCATATTTTGGTGCAAAGCCTTTCAAAATATGGTTTTGCAATTAGATTTAAAAAAACTCTACCTCTCCCACCTTGGTAGGATTTAAGCAAAGCTCAGGCAGTTTGGAGCTATTTTTAGTCCTGATTAATTATTCGGCCAAGATAATTCCAAGTTCAGCAGCTTATTTGGAGGAGACATGACAGCTGGGCTCTCGAGTCAGCCTCAGGTCAAAGCCGACATCTTTATAACAAAGCAGTGCTCTCCCCACCTTTTGGGCAGAGTGCAGGGGGTGGCATTTTCTGTGACACTGGTGTCAGCTTTGCCAGCCTGGAGCCAGTGAGTGGGGGAGAAACTGCTGATTCAGGGGCCTTCAGACGTGGCAGATCTCGCTGCAATGAAAATAGGTCACTAATGACACGTGGCCGTAAGCCAAAACACCACGGCCGGGAGCTCTGAATGGTCTGCTGGTGGCAAGATCCATTTTACTAGAACTCCGGAAAGAAAGCAATCTGCTCTAATTTGTTTAAAACAACCATGGGTTTGCAGAACTCACATGCCAAGATTGTGATCTTGCTCTCCTGCCTTTATTTTCCTAAGCATTCAAGTTTATTGTTTCAGTTTATCCCTTTTCCATTCCCATGCACTAAAATAACTCTGGAGCTCTTGCTTCTTTTTTGAACAGCCAAGCTGATATGATTCTTTTTTTCCCCCCCAAGTGGCAGGGAGCAGAATGGAGCCAACGATGCTATTACGTTCTCTGATTCCATATGTGCTGTAGCTGAAATGGTCCATCTTGTCTAGTCCGCACCACACTGGTCTTCAGGAAGCCATTTTTGTGACTGTAGGGAGAGGTGTCTGGTGTTGTCATTATGTGATAAAATGGTATTTTGCTCCATTTGGGGGAGTGTTGCTCTGGACTGGTGTTTCTTGTTAATCTCAGTAGTTCCCTAAAAGGGGAAGGGGAGTTGTAGAGAGGAAGGCTGGGAATGGCTAACTGCCCTCCATATAGGTCTGGTGTGATTCAGAGTAGACCTTAGAGATTTTCAAACCAAAACAAACAACAGCATTCCTTGAAGAGCCTCTTGAAACCCAGATTGCTGGGCCCCACCTTCTTAGTTCTGATTCAGTAGGTTTGTAAGAAGAGCCCAAGAAGGTGCATCCTGACAAGTTCCCGGGTGATGCTGCCACTGCCGGTCCAGGGACCTGCCCAAGCCAGAAGCACTGCTTGGCTAAGGCAGGTCAACAGTGGCCTTAGCACTGTCCCACCTAAGCCATTTCCATGTCCTAGAGCTTCCTCCACTAGACTGTAAGCAGTTTTGGGTAGAGACCATGTCTCATTCATCCTCCAATTTCCAGACTCCAGCATAGTGCCTCACACACAGTGTTAAATGGTTAACACTGAATTCATCAATGACTGAAGCCTATCAGCTGATCTTCTTAGAACCCAAGTGGGTAATAGGAGATGTTTTTCTGAAGGTCTGCGGTCACCTTAAATGAGATATTGGTTGCATTGAATATAAATGATGAAATCACTGAAATTAATGTTTAAAAACACAATGGAGTAAGGGGAAATATGGCAATATGCTCTCCTCAGGGATGCCCAGACTGAACAAGAAGAGCCAGGTTTCAGGAAGAGGTGGGGCAGAGGAAAGGTGAGCCTATCAAGGCAAACAAGGCATTTTACACATCGTTCCTAATAAAAGACAGAAACGTCCTGCAAGTAGAGTATTAAGAAGGTGACCTGGCACCTTCCCTCTGGAGGGTCCCCTATGCTGAACCTCACAGGCCAAGGTAAGAAATGGTTCTTGCCTCAGGGAAGAGTTTTCAGCATGATTTGTGACTTAGGGCCTGTCCCACATGTTGGCAATAAATGTGTAGCCCCTGGAGATCAGCTTCTGGGACTCCTGCACTCTGTCCACTTCTTTATTTAGAGGGGGAGAATGGAGTTTGAGTCTGGTTCGGCTGGCACCCCTCCCATCCCTCGTGACCTTGTCCCAGCCGTCCCAGCCGTGCCCTCCTCCATCCCCTTCCCTATCTCATATTTTGCACATTGTCAACACCATCTTGCTGGGAGTTTTCTGGCATGCCTCTTCTGGTTTCTGTGTTTTTTTCTCATGCTATCCTTCTGTTTGGAATGTCTCCCTTTACTGTCCAACCAGCCTGAGCCTGAATAATTTAGACTTACCATTTATGACTTCCCTTAGCAGCTAGCTCTTATAGGAAGTCTCTTCTCTGGGTTCTCATAGTACCCTGTGAATACCTGTATTACTCATTCATTTGTTCATTCAACAGTTATCTATGGAGCTCCTATGATGTACTAGGCACAGCGCTAGTCATTCGGGATACAAATATGGACACAACGTGGCTCTTGTTCTTAAGGAGCTCATCCCTTAGAAGATACAGAAACGCAAACAGGTGACTGCAATACAAAGTAAAAAGTCCTGAGACAGGACTTTTGGAGGCTGAGACTATTTTTTATTCACCAGTGTAGTTCTAACTCATAGCACAGTACCTGGCACACAGTAGATGCCCAAGGGAATGTTTCTTGGATGAGTGAATGGATGAACCAGGCTTTGCTGTGATGGCTGGCAAGGGTACTAACTAATAACCTCGGAAGGTGATGATTTGTAGGAAGCGAACGTTTGTTGGCTCAATGGCTCTCTGTCAGTCCTTGTACACTCCTTCCTGTGTGCTTATCAGTTGGTTAGCAGACATTAAAATTGCATGGGCTTTATGTGCAGGTTCATTTCATGTCCTGAGAACAATTGCTGATATGGTTTCCACGTAGCAGCAAAATACTCCAACCCAATGCTTTGAAAACAAATGTGCAATTTCTGAAAAGAGGAATAATGCAAACGAGGTTAGAATTGGCTGAGCGTTGTAACACTGCTTGAAATCTAAATAAATCAAACTGTGTTTTTAGAAATAGGCTTCTTTTTTTAAATGATTGGACAAATACCGATTCTGTTGTTGTTGCCATTGTCAGTTGCCACTCAAAGTGTGTTCTGCCATTAATGGAACAGGGAAGCAGGTTCACAGGCCCACACGCCTACCCAGTTATTGTCAGTGAGCTCTGAATTTCTGAATCACCTTGGGAAAATGGGAAGTGATTAACTCAAAGCAAAAAGGTGATTTACATTTTCTGAATGAAAGCTAGTGATTGAAGTGCTAACCCCTCAGAGATTTGCAGAGGAGTTCATGAAAGGCGTCCAGAGCATCCCTGTGTTCTCAGGAATTGCTTTAGTAAGAGGAGCCCTGCCTCAAAGCGCGAGGCAGGCAGAGCAGGCCAGAAGCAGTGAGTGGGAGAATTTGAGCGACTTGGCTGGAGAATCCCTATGCTACTCCTCTGTGCCATAATCGCGTGGGCAGACACCTGGCTGCGAAGAGCTGCTCAAAAAGGATCGTGGCTACCCATGGCACACAGCGGTGCTTCAAAACTGTGAGTGCACATTAGAATCCTCTGCAGAGTTTAAAAAAATACAAACCCTAGGGCTTCACCCCAAGAGTTTCTGATTCCACTGATGTTCCCACGTGAATCTATTTGACAGCCAGGATTGAGACTAACTGGTCACAGTAGCTTAGAAGGGCCTCACGCCAGTCAAGGAGCGGCGCCTTGATTGCGAGCTGTCATCTACCGTCATCTCTCTTCCACGACAAGGGCAGAGAGGAGGGGGAGCAAGAAAAGAGGAGTAACTAAGTGTTTGGTTTTAGAACCCCAGGCTGCAGAGGCTTTAGGAAATGCAGGTACATGCACATTGATTGGTGATGTTACCCTTGGAATGAAAAGGAAAATATGGGATCTGAAGAGTTAGCTAAATTTTTTGAATTATGGGACAATGGGTTACTCGTAACTTCCAGGGGTTCTTGGGACGTGTTTAGCAAGAAACTCACTGATCAGGTGAAACGACCTACAAAGTAAAATTTGATGGGAGAGGAAGGTAAGTACACGGGAGGAGGGGAGGGGAGCTGTGGCATAGATACCGAGGAACACGCTGCTAGAACATTCACCTGCGAGGCCGGGTGTGGTGGCTCACGCCTGTAATCCTAGCACTCTGGGAGGCCGAGGCGGGTGGATCGCTCAAGGTCAGGAGTTCGAGACCAGCCTGAGCAAGAGTGAGACCCCATCTCTACTAAAAATAGAAAGAAATTATCTGGCCAACTAAAAAAATATATATAGAAAAAATTAGCCGGGCATGGTGGCGCATGCCTGTAGTCCCAGCTACTCGGGAGGCTGAGGCAGGAGGATCGCTTAAGCCCAGGAGTTTGAGGTTGCTGTGAGCTAGGCTGATGCCACGGCACTCACTCTAGCCTGGGCAACAGAGTGAGACTCTGTCTCAAAAAAAAAAAAAAAGAACATTCACCTGCGAAATGGCAGAAGCTATTCAGTGACTCCCAGGAGAGGTAAGAAAGAGGCCCGGGGGCAATGCTCTCAGCTATGGATGGTAACATATGTTTTAAGACTTCAGTGTAGAGAACTGAATATAATTTTTAAATTTATTATTTTAAGTACCACCAACACTGTTAGGGTGGGATTGTAAATGGAACACTCCACCAGAGTTCTGCCCTCTAGTTACAGATTTCCAGAGGGTGTAAAGCGAATCTGACATTCACAGACTTGCATCCCATTCCAAGCCTTATAAGGTTGTCAAGACCATACCGCAGTACTCTGGGGGAAAAGTGTCTTTGTAGAGAACGTTCCAGTACTCATTTTAATAATACACTACTAAGCAGTTCTAATTTGTGCCAATCTCAATGGGAAATTCAGATTCACGTGGAGAACACCCTGGTCTAGTCCAGCCTCACAGGTCCTGGGTTTGCTTCCTTGACCACCTCCTATTCTGAGCTTCCCTTTGTCGCTCCTGGCTGGAACAGTTACGTGTACCAAAGCCACAGGAGAGCGAGCACCGCTGGCTTCATCTTGGAAAGCCCCAGGCTTTCTGCCATTAAGGATACCATCTTCCTCTGGACCCTGGGGGGTCACACATGACTCTGACTCCTTCAAGAGATGCAGCATCCTCATAACCAAAACTACTACCTGCTCCTTCCCTGTCATATCTTGCTTGGCATTGGTGGGCCCAGGGGGAGAAGGTTTTGTTGATCACCCCTGAACCTCATACACCTCCTAGAATTTGTGTCCCACTGTCTAGTAGCACTAGAGCCAGTAGCACTAATCTGTAAACAGGATATTGGATCTCACATAATTCAAGCTTCTGCCAGCGGAATTTAGCCACGTTTCTGACATCTTCCCGATACAGCACAGCTCTGAGCCCTCAGTACAGGACTCAGTGTGTGTAAACTGAAGGACTGGGGCTTAATCCACGGATTCTAGGACAAGAACCTGCCTGAAAGAAGTCACAGAGGTCACTAGGGCCCTGAGAACCTGCTCCCAGGCCCTCCCTTTTCAGTTTTCGAAGGCTTCAAAAGGGCCTTGGCTTCTCTTTTGTCCATGGAATGCCTTTCCTTGCCCCTTTTCTTATAATCTCTGGCCTGATATGCTTGGATCAGGTCAGAGCAGGGGTTTGCCTTAATGCCATGGTTATCCTCAAATCTCCTTTGGTGTCCACTAAGCTTACAGGTCCTAGATCCTCTAAGATTTGTGGGAAACAGCTAATGGGTGCTGGAAGAGATCTATTCAGGATCTGCCTTTACTCCATTATGATGCTATAAATCTAGCAGAACCTGTGCAGTATTTGAAAATGAATTAGCCTCTGCTGAGGATCAAAGTTCCTGTGCCACTGAGGTCTTGGAAAATACGATTTGATTCTCCAAAGAAATTAGTACTCTAGGTATTTCATACCGATGATCATCTTTTCCATTAACTGCTGGATAGTATCTGGAGCCCCCAATTCCCTTGGGACCATTGTCTAAAACTGAGAGCATCCACTGGGCAGTGAAACCGTCTCCTCCTTGTCCCTGTTTGGATCTCAATCTGATACTTACCCCTCCTTAAAAATCAGGGCTGAAAACCATCGTCTCTGGTAACCAGTGCTGGGCATTCTGAACCTAGGATTTGGGTTTGGGTCTCCTTTGGTATCTATTTAGAAAACAATTGTCCACCCAAATCTATATTTTATCTGAATTTTTACTCTCCACAATGCACATGTGATGGGGCTGAGAGATGGTGAGGTCTCCTGGGTTTGGTGTGCTCTATTCTCCTCTCTCTCCTGCCGCCCACCCCCAGCTTTTCCCTGACTCTCTCCCGCAGGAGGGACTGGGAGGCTCCAGCACCCAACCTACAGAATCGGAAGCCAGGATGAGGGCACAGGTGCTGGCTCTGGAGTGTCATTAAAGACTCCCTAACCAGCGCCACTGAGCTCCGCGTTTCTCCTTTCCTGGCCGCTTCTTCTGTCTTGGCCTTCCCAGGTCCTGGGGGTTGACAGCTGAAGCTTTTCTCCAGCAGGAGTCTATTCCTGAAAGGCTAGAGACAGTGCAAATCCTTGGCCAGTTCACCATTTACTAACCTTTTCCAAGTGGCTCCTACCCCAGGAATACCCAAAGAGGGATTGTCTTTCAGCCACCAATTTGTACATATTCCTTTCTGTTCCACAGCAGTAGAATGCTATGGGATGGTTTTCTTTCCCTCTCTTTAGAAATCACCTCTCCCCGCGCCCCCATCCTCCCCGAGGTCAGCAGGCGTAATCTTAAGGCTTAACTGGCACCGTGGGCAGGGTGCGTCCCTGTCCTATGAGTGGTGCTGGCTGAATCCACCTCTACCCTGATCATCAGCACACTCGCGGGGCCTTGCGTATCCCGAGTTTCCCTTTCTTCTTTTCTTGTTTAGTTTTATTGATTGAAAGAAGTGAGGGGGCCATTCCAGGCATGCCAGCCAGAGTTCCTGCTGCAGCTTCCTCCTCAGAAATTACTTAAGATCTGCCTTCTATATATTTTTCCTTTCTACTGTCTTTGTTTGTTAACTGCATTCTACAACAAAGTTTCCAGACTCAATTTGCAAGCAGAGGTCATTGTCCTTCTCTCAACATCTGCTTAGAGAAATTGGACCTGCCCCGGGCTGCGGCTACTGGCGCTCGGCAAGGCTGGCTGGAGTCTGCACTGTTCTCGCCTGACTGGAGGCAGCGTTTGCCTTGAGGCCATCAAAGACCCCAGACACCTCAGAAAGCCCGAGGCTTTCTCCCAGCCTTCTTCCCCCATGCGCACCTGGCCTCTGGCCGTCCTTCGTTCTGGCAGCATCTCAGAGGTGCGTTCTAGCCGTGATCAGAAGCTGCCCTCCCGCCCGTCCCCACCTCTACCACCAAGGCTGCAGCAATGCTTCCTGGAATGGTTTCAGCTCTTGCTAATGAATAACTTTAGCAAATGAGTGGCCTTCGGTTCCAATCGCTGGGTCTAATGCATGAACCTAGTTTTAAAAAATTTTTACATATAGAAAAGTTGATACATACATGTACAGCTTGACGAATTTTCAAAAGCTGAACATTCCTGTGTAACCAGCACCCAGGTCAAGAATCAGAATATTAGCAGCATCACACAGCTCCTTACTGTTCCTTTCTAGTTACCCTAGACTTCCAGTAGCATGGATTAGTTTTACTTGTTTATAGATCTTATATTGATGGAAGCAAGTAGTTCACACTCTTTTGTGTCTGAGTTTTGTGCAACATTACATTTGTGCAATTCATCCGTATCATTACAGGGAGTTGCAGAGCATATATTTCATATACTGTGTAGTGTATGTGTGAACATACCAGATTTTATCCATTTTACTATTTTGCTCCATTTTTTGCTACGAATTTTGGCCATTACAAACACTGCTGCTGTGACCGTCATGTCACCTGTCTTTCAGGTGGACATAGGTGTTTCTGTTGGGTGTACACAGAAGTGAAAGTGCTGGGTCAAAGGGTTTGCACGTGCTCAGCTTTGGTAGATACAACCAGTTTTTCAAAGTGTAGGAGCGTTTCAGTTCTTCTCCATCCTTGTCCACACTTGGTATTGTCTGCATTGTCATTGTAGCCATCTGGTGTGTGTGGTTGTGGTATCTCACTGTGGTTTTAACTTGCATTTCCTTTTGAGTGGCTCTGCTGCAGCCCAGGAATGAGGCTAGTTATCGCAGACATGTCTGTTCTCACTTTCAAGAGATGCAGCCTTCCCTCTACCCCACTGCCCCCACTGTAGAAATATCTTACTTGTTAAGATAGCATGAACATCCAGGGCTCTTCCACAAAGTATTGTGCAAGTGACACTGTCTGGCTGGCACAGACGTGGGTGTATGTGAGTGCGCCCTGCAATGGGACAGCATCCTGTCTTGTCCCCACCTTGAGCCCTGAGCTGGCGGGATAGGTTCTGGCCACCTGTGACCCTGAACTGGAATAACTGGGCAAATAATTCTCTTGTTTGTATTAATCTTTCTTAAATATATATATAGCTCACATTTATTTCAAAGTTCAATCGTAGAGCAGTTTTGGTCTTTATTTAGAAGTTTGGTGATGTTTCTGGGACCAGAAATATGCTGTAGGAACTTAACTCTTGTTTATATCAACTATCCTCTAATAAAATTGGTTTCATTATATATCATTTCGCCTAAAGCTGAAGTTTCCAAGAATCTATCCATGACATTAAGTGAGGACTTACTATAACTGGACAAGTGGGCAAGGATGTAGGTACAAGGGAGTTCATTGAAACATTATATTGGTAAAAATATCCATTAATATATGCAAGTCAATGAATATTTATACATTGTACTGTGCACCTCTTTAAAAGTGATATTGGCCTGGGTGTGGTGGCTCATGCCTGTAATCCCAGCTCTTTGGGGGCTGAGGCAGGAGGATCACTTGAGGTCAGGAGTTTAAGACTAGCCTGGGCAATATAGCAAGACCTCATCTCTATGAAAAATAAAAAATAAAAAAATTAGCTAGGCAAGGTGGCAGGCATATGTAGTCCTAGCTCCTAGCTATGAGAGGCTGAGGCAGGAATTTGAGGTTGAGTCCAGGAGTTTGAGGTTGCAGTGAGCTATGTGATCTTGCCATTGTTCCAGCCTGAGTCACAGAGGCAAAACGCTGTCTCTAAAAAAAAAAAAAAGATATTGATCCATTGTATTCTCATTGGAAAGATATCTAATATGTATGTTTAAAAACTCAGATTAATGAATAATTTTTATCTGCTTTCGTAAAATATAAAATTAAATTAAATTAACAAGACTGAGAGCATATATACTGAAATGTTAATGGTGGTTACTTTTCTCCAGTGGTGGGATTTGGGTTGATTTTGATTTTTTTCTTTATATCTTTCTGCATTGCCTCATTTTTACAAACATTGACTATTTGTTACTTTGCAACTCAAAATGGCTATGACCATTTTGAACCATGAAATTTTTATTACTCAGAGACACAGATTAGAAAAATCAGAGGATTTCATTCTTTAACAAAGATGAAGTTTTTTATTATGCTAGTAAACTTAGCCTCAGCCTCATAAGCTAAACTCAAAGTGAGGGTGAGTAGGATTCAGGAGGAAGAAGAAAAAAAAGCTTAAAAAAGTTTGGAGTCTACGGAAATTATAGATATTTCTATAAGGGATATAGAGAAAAGTGGGAATTAACCTTCGCGTGGTTTAACTGCTGCGTTGAATCATTGGCTCGTCAGAGGAGAAACCAGGACGGTTAACGGTTCTTCTTGTATCAGTCAGTGAAACAAGCGTGTGTCCAGCAGTGTTTGGCAAATGGACCTGCACAGCCACCCTCCAGCAGTTTCTGAAGGGAGCCTCAGCTCCTTGTTCCTGAATCTGTGGAGCAGGATCTGGGCCAACTCCTTCCCTTTTTTGACTAACCCGGAATGAACTCCTTATGCAAAGTCTGGAGCAGTTCCAGCACACCCAGCGCTCAAGGTTGACAGCCAGCTGTTGGCAGCTCACACTGACTAATTTTCTTTTCTCTTACACGATGCAGAAATATGTTGCTTTACATATGCAGAAAAAAATGAATCGAAGGACATAATTTGAAAAATACCCTAAACCTCCTAAAATCAGACTTAAGTCAGTTTCTTTGCACATTCATTCTGTTGCACGCACTGTAGTGAAGTGGGAAGGGGTCACCCAGAGAAACGCCCTCTTTATTTATGATATATGCAGGCAATTCCCCAGCAAATTCCCCTGCAAAGGAGAGAACTTGGATATGAATGAGGAACCTATCTCCCTTGCCATTCTCTTGCCACAGGCAGAGCTCTCCAAGAGCTTCCTCACTCCCGGGTTCCTGAGGGGCCCATTGCCGTGTGGTGCCAGCCGGCAGGACCTCCACGCCCTGACAGTGAGGCGGAGGCCTGGGCTGCCCGTCTTTGGTCAGTTCCTTAAGGAGTCGTGTTTGATCCTTAAACTTTCATTTAAGTGACCAAGGAGACTCTTCCCTGTACAAATATGTATTCAGTTAGCATGTTGGCCAACTTAGGAGCTGGGTCTCAAACCACCTAGTTAGGCAGATTTTGATTTTACTTAGGGAAGGATCTCAGCTTCTCAAAGCTTTTAAATTCCAGTTGAAAATGAAGCTTTCTATATTTATTTAAAACAGAATCTACCCTAAAAATAGACATATTTTAGGAAGTAGAATATTTGAGGACATGTATTATCCTTATTCTCTATCATCCAGTCTTCTTGAGAGGTAGTGTAGCCTCGTCGTGGTTAAGGTAAGACGCACTGGAGTGTTTCCTCGTCTATAAAATAACACCTGCTGCTCTGGGTTGTTGGAAAGATTAAATGAAATAATGCTTTGGAAGGACAAGTGCTGGCCTGGCACAGACCAACTAATGGAGGCCAGCACTAAACACTGTCCTCACCCCTGGCCCCCGATCAATGTAGCAGGCATCTTCACAGAATCCTTAGGTATTTAGAAAACCTGGCATCACGAACAGGTTTTTTTTTTTTGTTTGTTTGTTTCAAAATACACTGTCTTTCTCAGAAACACCACTATTTGCCAGGTTAGAAGGTCCATTCTCCAAGCCCCAACGCGCCAGCTCCATTTACCTACTGCTGTGGGGTCTTTCCCTCTACTGACACCGAGTCCTGGGCTCAGCCTGTCCTTCCAGGGCTGGGAGGGGGCCTTGTAAGTGTCGTGGACTATGGACAGAAAGGCCACCCTCAAAGGGCAGTTCAGCAAATCCTTGAGTCGTAGGAGGAACACCTGGGGTGATGTGTGGGACCGTGTCATGGGAGGGCCCTGCCCAGCCACGCGGATAAAAACAAGGGAGGGGGCAGAGCCGGGGACAGGAGCCAGCCGCCCTACAGCAGGCCTCCTTGTCCTGCCCCCACAGATCTTTGACACCAACCCTCTGATCTGCCTTTCCTCTTGAGTCTGGGTGGAAACAAACTTTCAGAAAAATAGCCTTTCCTTTCTCTCAGCCTTCCAGTCATAACAACTCTTAATTCTTCTTCTGACAGAGTGGATGTTTCTGCCCACTAGGGCAAAGGTCAGGAAGTGCTGAAAAGAAAGAAAACACAATGATTAATATTTCCAGATCTTCTCTTCCACCCTTGCAATCGAGGGTTCTGACTTCTGTGTAGCTGTTGGGGATGCAGAGAAAAAGAGCTAATTGGAAGTGTGGTGCCTCCTTGGCATTTCTCTGGATGGAAAATATTAAATCAGGAAGCCAAAGAGTGTCTGTGGAGGAGGCTCTGGGAGACGGGAGCAGGGCTGAGGGTGGACGGCTCTGTAGCACTCTTACTCTCTCCATGTGCTCAGTGTCCCCAGAATAAGTTCACACTCAGCAGTTTTGCCTTTTTCTCTTCCCTGAAGCCCTCGCCTAGTCCTGGAAGAACCAGAAAATCACCATGGCTGAGACAGGATCTGTCTGAAGCAAGACTGAGTTGTCAGCTGACTCCACCGCCACCTCCTAGACTGCGGGATGCACGAGCTCAGCACTGGTAAAGAACTGCTAGACGTTAAGACCGGGCCTGGCTCCAGTTTTTTTTTCTCTGATTCATGGATTAAAGTGGAATTTTCCAGCAAGGCTTGATCAGGGAGGAATTCTTCTCTTGAGTCTACAAGTTCTTTTTATGCAGCAGGGAAAGCCACCCTGTGGCCATATGTGGGCAGTCTCTGCCCAGTCCCTCAACCGTCAGAGCTATGTTAAGCAGAGGAGTAAGGATCCTCTGCCAAAAGGATCCCAGTGACAGCGTGGTTTTCATTTATTCACCCCAAAGAGTCACAGGCTTTTTGACAAAGCGTATAGGGATTTGGGTTCTCTGTGTTTATTAAGTAATGTACTATTATAAAAGGAATTTTGCAGCATAATCTCCCTGAGCAAATCACTTAATCTCTTTATGCCTCAGTTTTCACATCTAAGAAACGAAGGGGTTGTATAATTTTCTATATCCTTTCTAGCATTAACTATTATTTTTAGAAATAAAAATTAATAACTTTAAAAATGATAATTTAAAAAATTTTAATAGAGAAAATTTTTCCATTTTATAAAAGGAAACTAACTCTAGCTGACAAAATTCTAGCTGTTGGAGTATTTATTTCTTGTTTGTTTTGTAGGTGATGGTGAGTGTATGTGTTAAAGTTTAGACCTACTTGAATTGCTTTTTGAGTGCATGGTAATGTTGCCATTTGAAGGTAAATTTGAGAGCATTTAATCCCTAAAATGCTGTTACTGGGATGAAATATTAAGTGAGACTTGAAGGTTGGATCCCAGTCATGATGACTGGTGTGAACGTGGGACAGTGACTCTTCATTACTTGGGGACAGAGTAGTAGGCCTTGAAATAGAACCTTGGTGGCAGCAGCACAATACATGAGATTTATGAGGACCTTTGAGTGACCAAGACTTTCCAGCTGTGGGCAGTGAGTGGGCACCACCAGCCCGGGGTGGCAGGCATCACATTCGTTTCCCAACCACTCCTTAAGGGTTATTTCTGTAGACCGGCAGTCACTGTGGTTGGAGAAGGGATGGGAGCGAGTGGGGGAGGGATGACTTGCTGTCCTTTGAAGTGAATACTTAAGAAAATATATAGTTCTTGAAAAGGAGGTCATTATTTATTTTGCTCGGCTTTTTCTTCCTATTCAGCAAAACTTGCCAAGAGAATCTACTCCCAAGTTTCTTCAAGTCACTCAGAGTCAAAGGACAGACAAGAGATAAAAATGCAGGTCACATTTTACAGAGGTTTATTGGCTTCCGCTGTTTGCTGTCCTACCAGTGAGCCTTGCTGGGTCTGATTGAACATACCCGTAAGAGGGCAGCCTGTATTGGGACAGTGCAGTCACACACTCACAAGCTGTGACCTCATACTCCTAACATCTATGTGCATCAGACTGGTGGTATTGATGGGGCCCTATTGTTCCCATTAACATCTCTGAGACTTCTGGGTGCCAGGGAGTCTGCAGTCAGTTTCCTTCCTTCTGCATGTGCATACAAATGTTCTTGCCTTGCCCTAGAGTACCCTACAGAAGAACACCAACTCAATGCCCAGCCTCACCCAGGACTTACCCTCATTTCAGACAAAAGAAAAAAAAAAAAGAATTTTTATATCCCATCCTGGACTTTTAGCTACAATTTAGCTTCATTGCAAAACTCTACTCATGCTTTTGTAATACCAGTCTCAGGGCTTTTACTATAATGGGCCTATGGAAATCATTTTACATCATCTCTATGAAATAGTTTTTTGTCTTTACTGCTGAATCTAGGGCTTGTTCCATTGTCTGGCCCTGATGATTTTTCTACTAATTGAAGAAAGACAAGCCTTCTGGAAACTTAATACCATACCATGGCAATTCTTTTAAAGCTTTTGATGGGAGAAACTGGTAGGATGCTGAAGACATCCCAATCATCATCATGAAAAACAGTAAATAACTCTTGATTGTACAATGTGAGTTATATTTTGCCTGCAGGGAGTTTACAGTCAAATATTTAACTATTAATACACATAAACACAGCCTAAGCTAAATAAACGAATAATCTGATGCCAAACAGAAGCATTAAATGCTCTCACTGACTCCTTTAATAGGTTTAGGAATAATGGGATGATTCCTACTGCTATACAAAGTCCCTACATGTGAATGTCAACTGCAGAGTTTCTTGGATGAAGATCACCACATGGAAGTAGTAAACGTTTACTCCCTAAAAAGAAAAATAACGTTCATTACCAATTTGGAGAAATGGCATACTCCCCTGTTATTAAAATGCAAGTTTCAGGATATGGATTCTGGTTTAATGGTTGTATCTTTTGTGGAGAGCATTCTTCCTTTAAAGTCAGGTTGAGGCTCATTAGAACCAGGTTACAATGAGCTGTTGTTTTTATTTAACTCCTTCCCATAGGAACAATGTGTCCAAACATTTATATGCATAACTTAAGGCACATTTTCTTCCAACAAGTACATATCCACCTCCTCTGAGAGGGCAAGAGCTACACAAACCCATCTTTTGGAGATCTGATGAGCATTATGTATTTATTTGTTTGTGACTTGAATCAGATGTATGATTTCAGCACAGCTAAGTATACTATAAATGAATTTAAATAGACCACTTGTTAGAACAGCATTTGCTAAGATTATCAAATTTATGTTTGCTGCTTGCTGGTGCCCAGGATTATGGACTAGCTCTTAGGGTCACCGGTAGGTATTTATTCCAGAGCTTCTGTTCAGCCTAACAAACTGAAAACAATTCTGCATTCTTTTCCCTGCAGACTTTCCATCACTTGGCCTGGAAATCATGTAAGAGAGAAACTGTAATTCAGGAACTCAGAGACCAAAAAAGTAGAGTTTTTCTTTCTTTCTTTCCTTTTTTTTTTTTTTTTTTTCAGGAAGGAGAAAGGAAATTCCTGAATGTAAGTGCCAGGGTCCAAAAGTCAGAGTGGATTTTCTGAGGCCTATTTATAGTGGTTCAACCCAGTCACAGGGACTTGAGGCCATGTACTTGTCAAAAGTGGCTGAAAAATGAAAGAAAAGAAAAACATTATTTTTTCCACGTGGCAGGCTAGAAGGCAAATCTACTTAATGTCGATTTCTGTTTTCTTCCTTTTCTCCTTGGAGCAGTCACTCATCTCTCAGTTCTGTCTCTGATAGTGGTTTATCAATCTACGTCTTATGCCACAGGCCAGGAGCTACCTGCTGTGATACCTGCCGAATGGCTATAGATGTGTTTGTTGTACTCTTCACTTTTATTTTATAATCTATTTTACGTCATGAAGCTCCCCGAATTTTTTTGTCTTTTTGCAGTGGTAGCAGTGATGGTTTGCCAGATGGTTGCTGTCATTTTTTGTCATAGAACACCCAGACAGAGGCTAAAGGAGACTACCCAAGTAGCTAGACCTATATAAAGGGACAGGTAAAAGTCACAAAACTACTTTATTTTCGCTTCTCCCACTTCTTCAAACTAGCAAACTCCACCTGTTTTCTGCCTGCTCTGAAGCAGGTGTCTGCCCTCCCGGGCCTCCCGTGTGTGGGGCAGGGTGGGGTTGATGCCTGAGACCAAACGCAGGTACAATTTTGGCACAAGGGGCGGCATTTTCAGCACATGTCAAAACTCTCCTCTGTCCCCTTTTTGCCTCCTTGCACTCGTGGGAGCCCTAAAAGAGGGTTGAAGCTGCAGTCCATTATCTGCCCAAAGGAAGACAAGAGTCTGAAAAGAACTTGAAGACCCAAAGGGGATTTTTATGCAGAAGTAGCAGTCCTTTTAATTAAGAGGGGGAAGTTTGTGAAACGGGTCAGTTTCCTAAGGACATCTATTGGCCATCTGCCTAGAAGTTAGCTTTCCCGGCCTCACATCAGAGGATGGCCCCTCCTGGGAAGCAGAGCCGGAATAATGAGACATCAGAGAGGTACTGACGGCCAGTGTGGCTGCTGTGGTCATCAGAGCCAGGTGGCCAACGTTCCAGAGTCAGCGAGGCCATTGACTTGGCAGTGGTCCGCACAAGTTTGTGGTCTTAAAAGACCCAAAACCTTGGACTTATTTTAATGGGGCAGGTGCCACAGAGAAATTGCTACCTTGAGAAATGGATGCGTCAACAACCGCAGTACAGGTTAGCGTAGCTTAGTGGGTTAGGGCTGCATGGGATAAACTGATCCAAGAGAAGTTAAATGAAAGATTCTAAACACAAAGTAAGTGAGATTTTTTAAAAAAAGGCATTGGCCTTCCTAATCAGGCAGAGATGTTTCTCCAGGCAAGCCATGTAATTCAGGCAAAATTTCGCAAGTACAAAGACCTGGAGAGAGATGGAAAATTATAGCAGCCACAGCCACAGCCAAACCAAATAGTACAGAAACTTAAACTAATGCAGAGTTAGTGTGAGAAAATCCTACAGGCAATATCACCCTGGACGCAGGGTGAGTCTGGGATCCAAGGAGTAGCTGATACTCAAAGGCCAATGTGCTACAGGTGACATCAGTTCTTAGGTGACAGTAACACTGGTGTTAAACATTTGTGATTGCTTTGCGCATGTCTATTTAATAAAACTGTAGCTCTAAGATGGCAAATACATTATCTGGGTCTCACTGCTCCCACTTTCAGAGCCCTCTATGGGCATTCCTTAGAGATCACACTACATCCAAGCTTGGACCTGGTTTCAGAACCATTCTCAGCACAGGATTCAGAGTGATCAGAATTGGCATAGGAGATGAGATCTATCTGTAGTCCCTGCAGTGTTTTTTTGTCTTCTCAATGTGTTTGTTTGCAAAGTGTCAAATAAAAAAGCTCTATTCAGGGTTGTTAAAATAGAAACACAAACTGGGCGTTGGGTCACTAGGTTCTGGGACAAAGCCTAGCAGCACCCCACCCCTTGATAAAATTATAGCTGATGACCAACTGTCCAGAAAGTTCCGTCCCTGTGTTGCTATGTTACCTGGGCTTCCAAAAATGGCACAAAAATAGGACAATCCTGGCAAAGTGAGTATATATCACGTGTGTGTGTGTGTGTGTGTGTGTGTGTGTGTGTGTGTGAGAGAGAGAGAGAGAGAGAGAGAGAGAGAGACCCTGACTATAGGGGACGATGAGACACACAGGTTTTTCTAACCCCTTGCAACTCCTGCTCTCCTTGACTTCTGCTATTTCATTTCAAAACTAGCCCCCTTTTCCTTGTAGGATAAAATTGACTCCAGTGTCAGTCCAGATATAACTGACTTTGGTTCTAGGATCCACAATCTTTTGGATTCTCAATGACAGCAGAAATGTACGGAACTCCTTTCATCTAGGTGTGTGTGTAGTTGCATAATTGGGAAGTATTTGCCTCAAGTCATTGCTGTGAAGAGTGTGCCAAAAGGAGATATACTTGCTTAAGCTTGTCGTTAAAATGTGCAACAGGGCTGTATCCACAGGTGATGGGGATTTTTTTATCATATGGAAGACTATTGCCCTTAATCTCTTCCACCTTTTTCTGACGTCTCTCTTTTTGTTCCCTCTAACAGACCTGAATGTGGCTCTGAAAGCTAACTGATTTTTTTTTCAAATTTTTTTAAAAATTTGAAAGTTATAGTTTATTAATTGGTAGGCCTCAAATATGTTGTTTTTTCCATTCTCCTATGAGTTAATGAAGACCCCCAACCCTTGACAAAACTGATAGAAAATTTACCAAACTGCATACTAGCAAATTGTTTTGTTTTGCTTAGTTTGTTTTTGAATTTTCTTTCAGACCTTTGCATTTTTAGCCTAAGGTATTGAAGTAACAATCCTCATAGAAATTCAAGCAACACATTCCAAGTGTAGTCCATGACTTAATTATTAATACTTTCCTGCCCTGGCCATCAGTCTGGTTAGCCACACCCTTGCACACTTTGAATAGTAATGTAGGCAGGCATTCAATTCTTGAGCAAGAACAAATACTTTAGCAAGTTAGGGGAGAAAGAGGTATCCCATTGGTACAAAGGTCTTCTGGGTTAGTGCAACAGTTAAAAGTACCATTTTAAAAGCATCTATTAGGCACAGTGCTAAGTGTAATATGGTTTATTTTAAATTCTTGCAACAGCCTTGTGAGAATAGGTATTATTTTCCTAACTCTATAGAAATGTTTAGGTGTGTGCTAATGTTCACACAGCTAGAAAACAGCTAAGAATGAATATGCTCAGAGCCCCTTTCTGTCTACGTGAGTTAATTTGGCCATTGATCAACAGATCTTAACCAACGACTATTACTTAATCTAGTGCATTCCAGTTTACAAAGTACTGTCACATACATTGTTTTCTCTCATTCAAGCTTCATAACAATTCTGTGAGTAGGTCACTGTAATCCCACTGAACAGATGAAGAAACTGGGGCCCCAAATAGTGAAAATATGGAAGCAAGCCAATGTTGGAGACATTCGTGAAAGCACCCTAACTAAAGATGGATATTCTATTTCTGAAGGGGAAATGAACTGAGCAGACTTTGTACCAGAGAATTCTCATTTACCAGATACGCACAGAATCAAAATAAGCTTAATGATCTTCTCAACCCCTGGCCCCAGTGAGAAGGAAGGAGAGTGCCCCAGCCCAGAGAAGAGTAAGGAATACTGTTCTCACCCACCTGGGGCAGTGCACACTGAAGGCTGGAATGCGTGCACCCACACCGGCCGCCTGCAGATGCCTGAGGAGTGCTGAGGTCTTCTTGATCCGTTGGGTCAGGGAAAGGCAATTCTGCCAGTGGGTTATAGCCAGGACCAAGTACGTGTGTCTAGCTGCCTCCGACTGTGCTGGAGAGAGGCCCAGGGGGATCCTCCTTTTATGGGGCCGGCTTGAACCCTGCCAAGAACTGCCAGGCATTTAAAACACAGCCTTCACCTACCCACATGCCTACCACCCCCTTCAGATTGTAGCCCCCACAGCCTTCACACTTTCTCAACTCAAGCATGGCATTGTGCCCACCTTCCAACTCTGCATTGTCACAAAATTGGAGCCTCTTTTTATAATGCAGGGCCTGCAGGCTACAGCTCCTTTAGAGAAGTGCTTGGTGGCTAAAGTGAGAAATATTTCTTGCAAGGAGGCTTTTGCCAGGGACTTTTCTCTGGGGACTATTATCAACAAATGTGAAGGAAGAGGCCACACCCAAAGAGCCCACGCAAGTGCCCATCATACCCTTTCCTTTCGGGAATTACCGATTGCAGACAATCTCCACAAATGGGCCATGTTTGTTTCTTTACATAATATCGCAAGAACTCGCTGATACAACAGAAAGTGTCCACAAATCTGCATTTATGTCAAGGGCCAGAAGGGAGCCTAGGAAAGCTTCGGGCCTGTGCTCAAAATGAAATAATTATCAAAGCTTGATATTTCTTTCCCAGCATCTGTGCCTTCCTCGTTACACCACTCAGTTGTTTTTAGGAGTTGGCTCCGTGCAGTGATTCTTGAAGCCAGAGGTATTGTCTGCTCTGCCTCTTAGAATCATTTTTCCACTTGCCACGCCTAGAGTTGGAAAGAGGAACAGGCCAGGGTGGGTCTGTTGGAGAGTTATTGTTCATACAGTCTGTGTCAGCAAGGGCTGCCATCAGCTTATTTGTCACATGTCACCGAGCCTCGCTCGGGCACCCACTGGGATAATAGCCGCCTAATCCAGCTACACAGAGAAAGCTGGAACCCCATGGGTGTCGGCACCTCTTCTGTATTGCATAGCTCTACCTGGAACTTGGCGCTTTTTCTCAAGTCATTCTTTACCTACATGCAGTCCATTTTTTTAAAAAAGAAGAAGAAAGCCAGCCTTGAAGGGTTAACACCAATGAATAGTTGGAAACTTGTTAAGAGATTTCTTCCCCCCAACACATTTTAAAGTTTAGGAAAACCTAGAAATGAAATGCCTAAAAAAAGCTAGTTCTCTCTATATTTTGAAATCATTTTTGTATCTTTAAAAATATGTGTTTGTGATCTTCGGGGAGGAAGGGAAAAAATGTATGTGCCATTGCTAGCTTCCTATTTCTAGGGATAGTATTTTAATATCTATAAATCATACTTTGGTATTACACATCAAAAGACATAGAGTTTTAAAATAGTGCAATTCTGGGACCCTTCTTGTCCCTTGTTTCTTCCCATTTTTGTCTTTCCTAAAGTATGAGGACCTTCAGAATCCTGTAACAGTGATTTAAACAATTCAGTAATTTTTTTTCTGGAGGCTGGATTAAAGCTTACCTTTGCCCTATCTCTATATAGCAAATAGAATTTGCTAAACAAAGAAATAGTATAAACTTACTTTCAGGACTGTTGCTTCATTTACTTAAGAAAGGGCTTTGATCACATTTAAAACTATTTTAACATCATTTGAAGGCAAATACTTAGTGAACAAATTGCAAAGCAGTAGTTCAGACAGGAAAGATATTTTTTAAGGCTTACTTGAAAGTACTATTTCTTTTAAAACTCCACAATTTCTTACTAATTCACACCAGGCTTCCCTCCATTTATTGCAAATGGATGAGATTTTATTGACCATGAAAATAGTACACTCCTGGGAGGAGAATTCCTAGTGAGGATTCAGTCTTGGTTAGCTAGGTAGGCTAGCCAGGTAGCATAGCAGAGGAGGACCCTGTAACCATGTTCTCATTGATTTAGTCCCCCCAAAATTTTTTTTGCTCCTCTGGGCACTGTGGTGTGTGCTAAAGATAACAGAAGATAAAATACACACATTTCCTGGACTTGACCTCGTGGAACTTACAGTCAAATGGGGAATAGAAAAAGTCATCATTCAATTAAGTGCTTTGATGGGGGAAGAGAAGGATTCTTCGGAGCTCGTGGAAGGAACCCCACAATCGTATCTGGAGAAGCAGCGTCTACACGGAGACCTGGAGGAGCAGTCGGAGTTGGAGAGGGCAGACAGAGGAGGGAGTGTGTTAGATTACAAGATAGGCGACGCCACAGAGGCAAAGGACAGTTTGGCCTGGAGGTGTGAGAGGAAAAGAAAGTTCAATAACTTGGAGCTTAGACAGCAAAGGTGCTGGGTCTGGCAAGACGGAAAGCTCAACAGGTGCACAAATGCTGTAGAGCATGACTGCTCAGACATATTCAACACAATTCAACTCCTTTTCTCTCTTGAAATTTCTTCTTTCCCCTTTGGGCTTCTGTAACACCACACTCCTTGGTTTTCCTCCTACTTCACTGGTCACTTCTCAGTCTCCTTTAATGTCTCCTTTTACCCTGCTCAACCTCTAAACATTAGGGTTCCCCAAGACCCAGTCCTGGATACTCTTCTCTGCTCTATTTATTTTCTATTTACATTTACAAAGTGATTTCATCCAGGCATGTGGCTTTAAATAGCATCTAGGCTTACTGACCTCCAAATCTCTATCCCCTGCCCTCACCTCTTCCCCCAAATCCCGATTCATATGTCTATTAGCTCCCTTGGCTGCTCCCTCGAGCTGTCTAACAGGCAACTCAAGAACAACATTCACTTAGTTAGAACGCTATTGGCTGCAAGCAACAGGAGACCCAACTCAAATAGCTTAAATAGGTCCTTCGAGTGTGGCTCCTGCCTAGGTAGTTCATAGGGCTGGCACTGGAGAGAAGGAAAAGAGTTTTATTACTAGGGAGTGCAAATTCAACCGACAAAAGGAAGATTAACAGGAGAAGTTTATTTATGCATCTAACAGTCATACATGCAGGAATGCTCAGTGATGAGTAAGTCAAAGGGGTGGTTAGAATTTGGGGCCTATAAACCTAACTTAGTAGGCAAAAGGAAGGTGGGAGAAAAGGCTTCTATGGGAAGAACAAATAAGGTTTGTTTTGTTTTGTTTTGTTTTGTTTGTTTTTAGGAAAGACAAATGGGTATTTAAGAGAAGAAATGACAGATAAAATTTGTGCTAATGTTTGTCTGTCTATACAGTTATGAACCATCTTTCCATCTCTTTCAGGGCCATAAATCTCCCCCATTGAGGGAATTTATGGTAGGTTTACTCTTGGTCTCTCTCCTGGCATCAGACCCACCCTAAAGAGGGAATTTATGACAGCCTCATTTCCCAGAATTTTCTGTTTCTAGTCAGATAAGGGAAGTTCCGAGAAGGCTTCTTTCTGCATCTGTTGAATTTCAAATGTCTCTGGTTTATAATAATCCTTATGCCAAAGTCACATATTTTCGAGGTGGCATATTCCTGATCCCTTTCAGTGCTGAATTCTTTCAGTTGAACAAATTTGTACAAAGAGATTTCAGTATTCTGAACTGGGTCCTAGGCTAATTCTGAGTCACTAAGGGTCTAGGTTAGTATGATTCTTCTTAGCTCTGACCTAGCCACCTTTTTAAATTCTACTCACCACAGGATTCAAATTGAACTCAAGGGATATTGTGGACCTATTGTAATGCCTATTATAGTATATATATCAGGTTCTTAAGTATGAAATGTCTGATTTCCTTAAGTGCTAAGCTTGACAGTTGATATCTCTGACATTTCACTTTGACACTTATAGTTTTATTTTTATTGTGAAGGTACATCCTCAGTCCTTCAAATACTCATTTTGGCTTGTGATTATCTTTCAAGTTTTTTTTTAGAGCAATTTTTGTGAAACCATGAATAAGTCAAAAATTGGTGTTATTTTTGAATATGAGTTCCATCGTGGAACTGATGCAGCACAGACAGCTTGAAATATCTATGAAGTGTTTGGAAAGGATGTGGCTAATGTACACACAATACATCAATGGTTTGAGAAGTTCCATTCTGGTGATTTTAATCTTGAAAACGAGCCATATGGGAGACGGGACAGCAACGTGGATAATGGTGAGCTGAAAGTTGTAGTGGAAGAGAATCCATCTCAATCTATACGTGAATGAGCAGCAAGGTTTGATGTTACTATTCCAACAATATTGGACCATTTGAAACAAATCAGCAGGTAAAGAAGCTGGATAGATAGGTTCCACTTGACTTAAACAAGTGTCCCAAGAGACATCTTGAAGCTTGCCTTTCTTTGCTATCATGACATAAAGGTGAACCATTTCTACACTGTATTGTTACATGTGATGAAAAATGTATTCATTTTGACAATTGCAAGCATTCAGCACAATGGTTGGATAATGATGAAGTGCCCAAAACACAGTCCTGTTTGGTGGTCTGGTGCAGGTATTATCCACTACAGCTTCATGAAACCTGGTCAATTGATTACAGCGGATGTCTACTGCAACCAATTGGATGAAATGATGAGGATGCTTCTGATTGAGCAGCTGAGATTGGTCAATAGAGACAGGCCAATCCTCTTACAAGACAACGCTGAACCACATGTCACACAAACAACGCTGCTCAAACTACATAAGCTGGACCTGGAAACTTTCTGTCATCCACTGTATTCACCAGACCTTGCACCAACTGACTACCACTTCTTACAGGCTTTGGACCACTTCTTGCAAGGAATAATATTCAATTCTCAACAAGCTGTGGAAAATGCCTTTCATGATTTCATTGCCACTCACTCTCCAGGCTTCTTCGCTGCTGGTGTAAACAAGTTACTGTTAAGATGGCAAAATTGTGTTGATAGTTTAGTAGCATACTTTGATTAATTGTACTGCTTCTTGTTGAGATATAATAAACTACACCTTTGATTGGAAATCAGACATTTCATATTTAATGACCTATAATAGTATATATTTTGACATATTATAGTGCCTATCATGGGTTGATTTGTGGGGTGCACTTCAGATCTGTGGGGTGCACTTCAGATCTGGTGCATCAATTGATGGCATAAATAGCCCCCTTTAATGGCCTCCCTGAATCCTTGCTTTTTCCCAGTAATTCTGTTATTCCCTCCAACTTTGACCTTGAGCTCATCCATGAGACTTGCTTTGGCCAATATAATGTTAGCAAATATGCCACAATGAGAGGCTTTAAAAGTGATTGTACATTGAGGTTTCTTTTCTTTCCTCCCTTTTGCCCCTGAAATTATTACGAGAATAAACCTAGTCCAGCTTACTAGAGAATGAGGTGCCACATGGGACAGAGATGAGGCCATCATAGCTGAGGCAGCCCTGGACAATTGGCCAGCTAACCCTGGATGCATGAGCATGCCCAGCTAAGATCAGGTAAGTCCAGTCCAAATCAGCAGAACTACCCAGCCAATCTGTAGACTCATAACAAATAATAAATGGTAGCATCTTCAGCCATTAATATTATTAGTGGTTTACTATATAATAAAAGCTAACATATATGTGGAAAAGACCTGACCTTTTTTGAAGGGAGAGGATGCAGGGACACCTTAAGAGAAGAGCTTGTAGGGGTAGGATTTTCCCCAACTACAGCTTCCAGGTGTGGCAATTTTTATTCCAGGATTTCTTGATGTAGAAAATTTCTCAACTGAACATGCTTCCCATAAAATATGCTGCCATCTAAGTAAGATGGTAACTCCACGTTAGTTCTGCTAATAGACCATCCTCCTTGGATATGTAAAATTATATAACGGTAAGTGTCTCATCTCATCTTGTAGTAGAACAGTGCTGGAAGAAAGCTGATTACTGGGCAGGGATCTGTGGCTGCTACTAAAAGAGGTAGCACGCAGATGTCCCATTAGCACTGGAGACATGATCCTTAAACAGGAGCATTCACACGTGGAATGGTCTATATGGAGATGAATTTCCAGCAAGTTCTTTGGCATTGGCTCTTTCCTCCTCTTCAAATCCTCTCATGTCACGACAAGCCTCTGGCCAGAGTTTCACACAGTGGCTGGTCACTTCTTCCAGGCCACAGCGATGCCCTTCATTTGCCCTTCATTTTTACTGACCTCTAATTACCTGCTAATCTTTATCCTCTGTCTCCTCCACTTGAAGGATGCTATCAAACTTGCATTTTAACATCCAGCTTGGTGTCTTTTGTTGTTCCTTTGCAGAAGGTCTGGCATCCTCACTTAGATACCCCTGGACACACACAAATGTCAGAAAGAGAAGCCATAAGGAAAAAGCAACACACATTACCATGTTTGCTCGATTCAGTTCTCATTGGTCCGTAGTGGCTGCTGCATGGTGTGATGGTGCCCACTGATTGAAGGAACTGCTGGGCGGGCTCTCTGGGGATGAGAGGATGTGATGGTTCACAGAGCATGGTGAAAGTGCACATTGACAATGTGGTAAAATGTATGGTTTAATAAGGTAAAGAGGGTGGGCTGTCTGTATCCTCAGGTTCCCACTGCATGGATTGAACCTGTGGATAGAACGCTGACTGCAAGGGACTTGGACACTGTGGATTTTGGTATTCTTGAGAGTCCTGGAAACAATCCTCTATGAATACAGAAGGGCAACTGTACCTCAAAAGTATAGTAGCGCTCTAGCAAATGTAGCTTGCTGGTTTAAGCACATAGACTTTGAAATCAGACAGACCTGCGTGCAAATTAGGACTTATAATTTACTAGTGATGTCATTGCGAGCCAGTTACTTAACCTCTCTATGCCACTGTGCAATGAAGACAATGACACTCACCTCCTAGGGATGTTGCAAGAATTAAATGAGACATGGCAGGTAAAATGCGTAACACAGTACTCAATAGCTAGTAAGCACTCATTAAGTACAAGTGATGATAAAGATAATTATTACCCAAGATAACCACCCCCAAAATATATTCTACTCAACAATAGTGTATGTGGAAATATTCATAGGTATACTGTGAAAAGTTTTGGAGGTCACAGAGAACATCAATATACTAGACTCTGTGGGGTCGTGCAGTAAAGAAACCAGCTGAATTTTGTTTAACCCAGATTTTCCCAAATTTTTCTGAAAACAGAACTTTTTTTTTTCTTTTTTTCCAGAACAGCTATTGCCAGAAACTACTGTGGGGCAGTAGTTTCCCCCAGAACACTGTTTGGGCAATATTGGCTCATGAAAATAACTTTCAGTGGTTTGATTATTTAAAAATCCATCACCAAAAAGCGAAATGAGAGTTGAGCATAAAGAAGCTTAAGTGTGAAGCCTGGCCTCGGCGAGGACTGGAGCAGTGCTGCGGTTGGCCCGTGGCCTCTCTGCAGTCTGGGGGACACAGGAGAGCGTCATCCCGGCCAGCCGTCTGCTGTGAAGGGGCAGCATGCTGTGCGCAGCGCAGGCTTTTAAATTCTGAACCCGAGTTGACGGTTCCATCTGCCAGCCTCACTTGGAAACAGAAGCCAACCGGGCTCTAAGTGGCAGCTCAGTCCCCCGAAGAAAAGCCCTGAACTCTGCACTGTCCTCATGGAGACCACCCAGGCCAAAACTTGACTTTTTCTTCAGCCAGAAGTGGCCACACATATTTTTTATTTTTGTTTGTTTGAGTTTGTTTTGTAGGAAAAACCACATAAAGCGTAGCCCGAGTAGGCCTATGCTGGTCTCAGTGCAGAAGTTCCACATGTTGATGCTTTGGAGGAGGAAAGTGACCACTCGTCAGAGACTATAGGATTGATTCCTAATGCAGAATGACGCATAGAGAGACCTGGGTTCTGATGGCCATGCTTCTTGAATAACAGCTGGTTGTTCATGCTAGGGAAAGTTTTTTGTTTGTTTGTTTTGTAAGAGAAGGTTTATAGAGACTTAGAGAACATAGGTAGGAGAGCCAAAAGACAGAGTAAAAAGAAATGTCATGTTTTTGTAAGAGAAATGTGGTTACTTTTTTAGCATAATATTGAATCGATGTTTAGCATAATATTGAACTTATGTAACATCAATATGGGATTGATGGAAGGAAATTTGCAAGGGAGGGAGACACCAAATTACTTTTGTGATGAGATAGTCTATATCTCTTGCCACGAAGAACATGTTTAGCTCCATGCTTAATAAATTGTTACACGGCACAGAGAAAGATGGTATATTTACCAACTTACTTTATGAAGTAAGCAAAACTAAAACCATAATTAAATTTTGACAAAAATCACAAAACAGATTCCCCCAAACAATTAAAAACAAAACTCTTCAGATGCAACTGACACGGACTTATGAACATAAATTTAAAATGAACTGAAATACTAAGAAATTAAATTAAATCTTAAATTAAATTAAGATCTTAAAAGAAGACTACATCTGACCCAGTAGGGTTTACCATAGGAATATAAGGAATAGTTTGTTAATAGGAAATCTATAAAGAAGATATTTCAATAAGTCAAAAGAAAAAATATGTAATCATCTTGACATATGGTACCCATTTATGATTAAAAATATTATAAAGTGGGAATAGATAGTAGTTCTTGACCAATACTTATAGAGAGATATCTACTGGAGACATACTGTAGTAGATGTATTCCCATTAGGACTGGAAATAAGATAAGGACATATTACCACCATTGTTTGATAGAATTACCTTCACTATTTAGCATTTTCCTGGAAGCTTTAGCCACTTAAATAAGATAGGAAACAAACAACAGTGTGATAATTAATTTTGTGTGTCAACTGGTTAGGCTATGGTGCTGAGACATGTGGTCAAACACCAGTCTAGATGTTGCTGTGAAAATATTTTTTGGATATGAATAACATTTAAGTCAGTCTACTTTGAGTAAAATAGATTATCCCCTATAATGTGGGTGAGCCTCATCCAGTCGGTTGGAGGCCTTAAGAGAAAAGACCGAGTTCCCCCAGGGAAGAGGGGATTCTGACTCCAGACTATCTTTAGACTCAAGACTGCAACGTCAACTTTTCCCTGGGTCTCTAGCCTGATGGCCTACCCTGCCAATTTTGGATTTGTCAGCCCCACAATCATGTGAGCCAATTCCTTAAAAATAAATCTCTCTGTGTGTACACACACACACACACACACACACACACACACACATACACACACCCCATATTGGTTCTGTTTCTCTGGAGAACTCTGACAAAATAGCGACAACAGCTAATACCTACCGAATGCTTTCTATGTGCCAGCCAATATTTTAAGGGCTACACATGTATATATTAACCCATTTAATCCTCATAATAACCCCAAAATGTAGTGCTATTTTTGTTCCTATGAAAAATGTATCAGAGAGAAATACTTTAAGAACTCACAAGAATGTCTGGGCTAATGAAAGAAGAACAAAACTCTCAAGTTCCTGCCCTATACCCCTTTACTTTTAGGCAAGTGACTCCAACTGTCGCTTTCTGGGTAAGATATCAGTACTCTTGAGACTTTTCATTGATGATGAAATTCATCCTATTAGCCTGGCAGTAGCCCATTGAATTGGACAGAGGCTGGGAAGCAATCGTATTTAGGAACTTCTGTAGAGATTTGACTTGTTCTTTGATGATGCTGTATTAGTTTCCTACTGCTGTTGTAACGAATTACAATACCACAAATTTAATGGCTTGAAATAACACGTGCTTATTATCTTACAATTCTGGAGATCAGACGTCCTAAAATCAAGGTGTCAGCAGGGCTGGAATTCTTCCAGAGGAGAAGAATCTCCGGGGAAGAATCTGTTTCCTCACCTTTTCCGGTTTCTAGAGGCCACCTACATTCCCTGCTGCACAGCTCCTTCTCCACCTTGACAGTTAGCGGCAAGGCACCCCCAAATTCCTCTCTCTCCAACCTCTGCTTTCACTGTCCATCGCTTCTCTCTGATTCCGACCCTCCTGCCTACCTCTTATAAGGACCTTTGTGATTAATTTGGACCCACTTGGATAACCTGGGATAATCCCCCTTCTCAAGATCTTTAAATTAATCACATCTGCAAAGTTTCTTTTTCCAGGGAAGGTGACATATTCACAGGTTTCGGGGATTAGCATGTGGACATCTTCGGGGGCTCATTATTCTGCCTGCCATACCTGTCAAGTGTGGGTGAAAGGCCCCAATAGATCCTTGCTGTGGAGGAGTGTGCAGCTGATGGAACAAAAAGAAGCCGGCCTCTCAAGCTCCTGTTACTATCCTGAAAGATGACAACCTTCAGTGATTCACTGTTCCTGGTTTCTTGCTGGGAAACCTGGTGCACAACCCAGAAAACCGAACCATTGAAGAGGAAAATGTTCTTACAACACTGCCTTCTACCATTTCCATGTATTCAAAATGTAAGAAGTTTTTACAAAACTAGAAAGAAACATAGATCTATATTTTTCTCATCTGGTTTTAAGCAAGTCTACTGCTAATATAGAAACAAAGACAAATTCACAATGGACAAGGTCAGTAGCTACAACCTACTTAAATAATCCAAACTTTATAGGTTACAAAAAAGACAAACAATAAACTAGAAAAATATTTACAAAAATGTAATAACAAAGTGTTACTATCTTTAATCTATAAAGAGACGTTATAAATTAATAAGAGGAAATGACAGATACCCCAAAGACAGAATGGGCAAAAGAAATAGACACTTCACAAAGGAAGATATCACAGTTTAGACACATATGAAAATGCTTAACTTTATATGTAGAAAGGGAATGTAAACAAAAGTAATTTGACAAATATAAAAGTAAATATTATAATAATAACCGGTGCTGATGAAGTTGTTTTGAAGCTCTTCATGCCCCTCCTGACTTCTGATAAGAGTATGAATGGATATAACCTTTCCGGGGCTCCACGGGCAACATATATTAAAAGCTTAAAAAATTGTGCACACCCAATGACTGAGAATTTCCACTTAAAGGAATTCATCTGAAGGAAATCATCAGAAATACATGCAAAACTTGAGCTGCAATTGAATTTTCCACATAGTCCACACAGTCTGCACATTAAAAAATAGCGAAAGAAGAAGAAATTATCTGAATGTCTGAGGAAAGATTAGTTAACTATGTTATGATCAGCTGTAAAACAGAATATTATGCAGTCATTTAAAATGAGAATTCTGTCTATCCATTCAGTCTTATTTATTATCTGATTGCATATTTAGTGTTTCACTGAAAAACAAGAGCAGGAACTCTTACTTTAACTGCTGTATTCTCAGTGACTAGATGATATACGGTACTCTATAAAAATTTGTTGATTGACTTATTGATACAAACCACATTTTCAAATAATATAACAACATGTAAAACATCCACAGTTTAAAAAGAATCAAGATAAAAAAGTTATGGAGAATATGATACAAAAAAAGGGTTTGAAGACAACACATCAAAATATTTTTGCAGGTTACCTCTGGATGATGAGATTAAAGGTGATTTAATATTTTCTTGGTGTGTTTTATAGCTTGCAAATTCACCATATTGACCATTATCAATTTCATAATTAGAAATATTTGATAAATAATAGCAATTTAAAAAGAAGAGTCATTGTGCTTTCTGTCGAAATCACAACTTATTCTGATCTTTTAGTACCAACCACTCAAAGTGAGGTCTGTGGATCAACAGAATGTAGAAACCTGTATGAAATCAGAATCTCAGCCCCATCCCCCTGCTGTGTCAGAATTAGAATTTGATCAAGATACCCAGGTAATCTGTATACACATTAACACTGGAGAAGCACTGTTATAGAGTATTTATAAGTGATCATTTCATGACTATATTTGGTTTGCTAATATCAAGATGTAGTATTTGGCATTCTGCACAAAGAGGTTAATAAAATTTTAAATATCTTTGTGGCATTGAAATGAATTCCACAAATTTTCTGTAATTTGGATGCCAATTATTCAAAAATACTGGGGTGAACTCTGCCCTGAGATTCGCCTCTGCCCTAGCTCTTGCTGCTGGCTGTTTTACCCTCTGATTCAGCGGCTGTGCCAGGCACCCCACCCTCTCCCTCACGCCATCACCTCCACTAAGTCACCCGTGAACTGACTACCTAAGGCAGCTTTGCTCACCTGCTCACTCTCGTCCATCAGCACTCACCTGCACGCCTCTGTTCCAAATAGTCAAATATGCTGTCACTTCTGAGATTGCCCAAACAGACTTTGAAAATCTTATTGATCACTACTTGGTTGACACTTGGTTGACAGCTGGACAACAATTGCTTTTGCAGAGATTTATTTATTTCAGTCATTGAACACTTACCAGATAATTGATTAATAGGACAATCCATGACCTTGCGACCTCTTCATGAAATGGCAGAGATGGTGGGGTTGGGAGACAGGCTTCATGTAGAAATATCATACAGTGAGCTGATGGGACATGTGCCTTTGAGAAAACACAAAAAGGAAACAATAATAGTGCCCAGGAAAGCCAGGAAGATTTGGGAAGAGATTCTGTGACCCTCCCACCTTATGCAGATGGAGTTACTGCCACAGTAGATACATCTCTGGGCTGTGCACATATCACTCTTTTAATTGTCATCTTCCCTGGTAGACTGATAGTTCAATGGTGGCACGGAGCATATCCCTCAGGCTGACCAAGGGGGGTGCTTCATCTGAATTTGTCATATGAAGGGATATGATCTGAATCTTAGAGGGAGAATTGGACTTGGCCATGAGGACGCGTGGGTGCTCTCCTGGACAGGGGAGAAGCCTGCACCAAGGCAAGTGGACTAGAGAACACAGAGTGCTTTAACTACCATCGGCTTACCTTCTCCAGACTGCCTATCGGTGGATCGGGGAGACATTTCTGTTTTGCAAACGGCTTGTGTAGATCGACCGAAATTGGGCGTTATGAAGAACAAAACCTTTTGGCCAGTTAGCTGTGAGAGATTTTAGTTAAACCGCCAGCCACAGCACATCTCAGAATCCGGCTGCCTCTGAAGGGTGGGGAGTGTACAGAAGCCCGCCCAGGGGTCCCCGCCTGTGCTGTGTTTGTGGCTGCCCCTCACAGCGGAGTGCGGACGAGCTCTGAATGAGGAGGCGGCGCAGCTTTGCAGCCTGGGTACCTAGAGCCCTCGGAGAAGGAAGCAGAGTTGGAGAGCTGCCAAGGCAGTAAGCTGTCTGCAGCACGACCAGGGAGAGGAGAAGCTAGGCTGTTGTCTCCAGCGCCTCCTCACCAATTTCTCGATATCTTTTGGCATTTGAACAGGCTGCTGTTGGTTTGGGGCAGGGTGACGTGCACAGTGACATTTGTATTAATGCCTTCCTGATGACTGCCTTCTGTTTACCAACTGTAACACGGAGGTGGAATTCCTCCAGAAAATTTAAAGCTATGTGTGCCAAGGGCAAAGAACCTACCAGATTTGGGATCATGTCCTATGGTTGCTGGCAAGGGGCTTGTCATTTAGCCCTGGGTATCGACCCCGCCCTGCCCTATGGTTGGGGCATTGTGCAGGCTTGGCTGCGCAGAGAGCCTCTGCCTGGCAGTAGATACTGTGCTACAGGGAACAGAAGCTGTAGGTGAGCAGGCCTAAGGCCTCCAAAGCCTGGCGGATCCTGAATTGCTGGTTTCAGAAACCTGCTCACTAGCGAAGGCAGCCACTCCCCAGGGCTGCACCACCCTGCGCTGGGGCTCACGGGGCTTCACCAGCCATGAACTCTAAGTCACCTGGGAGAAATCACACCTTCAGGTTCAGCAGAGGCCACTGCTTCTGTCCACCCCAGCAGAAACGTGTGGAGAGCACATTTGAGATGAGAGAATCTGTCCTGAACACAAGGATCTTGCATAGCTATTGGCCTCAGCCCCAAATCGGCTTCACTTAACTTCCAGTGAAAGTGGTTCCCACGTGTGTCAAGGTAGACATCTCAGCAAAGTCTCGTGGGACCAGGATGGATAGGAACTGAGGTAGGAAGGAAGAACTTTCTCACCTACTTTTCACCCAGAACAGAAACTACCTTTGCTCGTTTCTCTTCGGCACACAGGCGTGGTTTGACTGTTGAAATATTTCTGGAGCTTGGCTTCAGAAACTCAATCCCTGACCACAGGGAGCTGAACATATAGGCTCTCTCTTATAGAAAAGGTTTTGTATGCTCCTGAACACCTTCACACATTCGCAGTCTTCCTCGGAAAGACACAACCCATCTCGCGAGGTGCCTGAGGTCCATACCGTGTTCCTGGGATGCGTGTGGACGAGCGGGAGCTAGCAAGGGCCTGTGCCCAGCACAGCACCGTGGGGACGTGTGTTCGCATCTTCATCGGAGGCCTGCAACATTCCTGTCAAGGGTGGAGGAACAGACAGCACAGTTTGGCAAATTTACTTTCTTCTACACTTGGGACTCACATCTCAGGCTTTTTGCGGGATTCTGGGTGCAATATCTTTCTTGGTTTAGTCTAAATATAGTTTTCAGTAGGCAGGAGAGGAATGCTTAGAAAGTATACAACTTGCTGGTGTCAGGGGAGAGAGATCTAAATTCTGTTGTATTGTATAGTTCAGCTTTTATATCGCTCCTATCTATTTATTCAACTGCCATTGTTCTAACTCTCATCTGCATACCGCCTAAAATAATTAATCTTTGGTTCTACAGTAGCTGCCCCTTTGGCAATCCTGCCAGTGTATTCCTTGAAGAATCCTGTATTCACTGGCCTCCAGTGGAGGCTGTTAAGGCTCTGAACCGAGCTCCGCACAAAGGAAATGTCTGCATTCTGGAAAGGGCAGACTTAGAGAGGGCTACTTTTCCTTATTTGAAAAATGTCCCCAATGGGCTAATGTCGTGTCTGGGAGAAAGAGAACTCTGGCAAGTGCTTTTTCTACATTATCCTTTGTCTTTGAGCATGGGATCCAAGGAGGACACTTCTCTCTCCAATCCCCAGCCCCTTTTAATTGTTAAAATATTATAATAAACATACTAAACGTTTCAAAAAAAGAAAAAAATGGGCAATTCCACAGTTATTCTTGCTTATCCTATTGTTCCTATCCATATGTAATTTATATACCCTATCAGAATGTACTCACAATTTTCTATGCTACCTTTTTTGCTGAACAGTATACCATAAACACTTCACGTTTCCAGGGACTTCTGTTTTTTCTAATTATAATTTTAATAGTACATAACTTCCAATGAGGAAATGGATGACAACTAATTTAACTATTTCTCTACTGTTGGACTTTTTACACTGCTTGTGGCGTTTTTCCTTCATAGATACATCTCCATGTGCATCTGTGTGTCTATAGATTATTCTTCTTCTGTATTTAAATACATTCCCAGGAGTGGGATAAAGTATTTATAGTTTCACGGCCTTTGATATGTGTTGCCATATTGATTTCTTAAAGGATTGTAAAGATTTACGTGCTGTGGATTCTCTGTGGTTGAATAATGTAAAAGCCGAAGCAGGGGCGGTGTTCACAATTTATTGACTAGGAGGGACAATGACACTGACCCGGCTGAGCCGAGGCCAGCTGGTCGGCCTGTCTGGGCGCACACCCTGCGTATCAGCCCTTCCGAGATGGCAAAGTCACCTGCCTCTAGGGCTCCCTTCTCCTCTATTCTGTTTTCTGTCAATCTCTTCCCTTCTCTCTTTCTTTACCTCTGACTCTCCTCTGCTCCTTTAGCAAGGTAGTCATAGTAATAGCAATCACTGACGTTTTATTGAGTGTTTACTCTGCCTTCACATGTATTACCCCTTTTAACTCTTGGAACAACCCTATCAGGTGACTATCCATTTTATAGCCACAAACGCTGAAGCTTGGGAGGCTCAGACACTCACCCAGGCACACAGAGGTGACACATGGCAGAGCTGAGACTCAAACCCAGTCTGGCCAGCTCCCGAGGTCTTAGCTGGGAGGCTGCCCAGCCTGCAGGGTGTTGGGGGGCTGGGATGTGCAGGTCAGGGGATCGAGCGGTCCTGGAGGGGCTGAAGATGAGCTGTTTCCATTTTATCCTTTTGTTTCCTGCATTATTAAACTTTTTGATTAGCTTCTCTTGCTGTCATATTTATTTGCAGCTGTTAAACATTAGGAGACTTCAGAGGGGGGGATTTATTTAAAGCATAGTTATTAAAATGTCTATTTTGATTTAAGGATTTCTTCTGCTTTGTATTACTCACTTGTCTCCTATCTCTTTAATCTATAGTCATTTCTAATAAAGAACGTTCGGAAACTACCAGCCAAAGCACTTCAAGTGATTCTTGCCAAGTCTCATTTTAAGTATATTATCTCTCAGCCGAATTATCACTCAGCCATATCCCTGTCTTTTTATCATTTATAAACTTGGCAATGTGTCCGTTAGGTCCATTACAAAGCCATCTATGTATTTTGAGACTATACCTTGTTTACAGTATCCTGTATTCTCTTGCCTGGAAGAGCTCTCTGATTGTTTTTCCCTTTAATGTGCAAGTGTTTTTCAGTTGAGTTTCCACAAGCTGGGCTGAGGATGTCGACCTTTGAAGTGGGGATGGATGAAGGCTACTTTGGAATTGAGGAAAAGGTCTGTTTGTGGTTGTAAGCACCACAGATCTTTGAAAGGCAGTGAGAGACGGGTACATGAGGGTTGTATCTCCTGGGCGTTTCCCCCAACAGCCCTGGGCACAGAGAGAGAACCATGGCAAATGAGGATTAAGTAGATGGGCACATTCCCTACCTTTGTTGAGAGGGAGGCAAGGAATTGACTGAGGATAGCGGGAGAGAGCAGGAAGAGTGAGACAGGGAAGGAGGACAAGTCAAAGTGAGGGGGTGTGCCCAAGGTCACTGATGTTGGCTGGACCTTTGAGAAGCACAGGGCTTCTAGAAACTTCCATCAGAAAGACAGGAGGCTGGAGGACTTATCCTCCCAGCTCTAGTCCCCTATGTGTTGAGGGTCTCTCCGGGCATAATAATGGCTCCAGTCTGCATTCCTGGGTGTGCCTGCACTCCAGGAGGGTTACTTCAGCATTGGAGAGAGAGCGCAGGGCAAGGTGAGCTCCTGGGAACTGCCCGGGGCAGCCGTGTGGCTGGGATCAGAGGTGAGCCAAAGGCAAGCCCCACTGTACTAGAGGTTTCCACTACGTAGCCACAAAATGAGGTTGAAGGCTTTAATTTCCAAATACATCCTGAGCCTGACCACTTTTCCCCAGCTCCACTGCTGTCACTCTGGTCCTGGCCACCTGTGCCTCTCACCTGGACCAACTGGTCTCCCTGTGTCCTCACCACCTTCTTACATTCTTTGTTGCCTCAAACACCTCTTAAAACACCAATCACTTCATATCACTCTTCTGTGCAACAGTCCTCCAGTGGCTTCCCATTGTCCTAAAAATATACACAAAATTCTCCTCTGGCCCATGGCTCTTTCTCCAACTTCATTCCTCACGACTCTTCCGCTTGTTCACTCTGTTCCAGCCACACAGGCCTTCCCATCCTAAAAAATGCTGCCTTTCTTTTCTTTCCCCCTGGGTATGACTTTCCTCCTGTTTTCACTAGCCTCACTGCTGTCTCCACTTCCTCAGTGGCGACGCTTCTTAAATCAGCACCCCCTAACTCTCTAACTACCCTTATCCAGATTTATTTTTCTCTGTAGCACTTCTTACCACTTTTTACCATCACTAGCTTGTATATTTATTGCTTTGTTTATTGCTCATCTTCCCCACTAGAATAAAATTCCATGAAGGTAGCAGTTGACCCCTCTATCTCTACCACCAAGAATAGCCCCTGGTATATTAAAGGTTCTCAATAAATGTTTGTTTAATGAATGAATAAATGAAGGAGTCGGGAAGCATGATGCCTCCTCTTTCAAATTCTCCCATGAAATATCTCCATGAATGTGATCACCTGAGTGACCCTGAGGGGCACTACTTCTATGTATAATTAATCATTTATATCAACTTGATAAGAATGCAATGCAAACCTCTCTGGTAGCTGAGGCGGGTAGGAGGTAGGTGGCACCTGCAAGGGGAAGGTGGGCACCAGGAAGGCGTGGGCACGGGGCCACTTCAACTACTTACCAGTACGTGGTCTGTTTGGCACCAGCCCTGCTGGGTGGGTGGGTGAGAGCCAGGGCTAGTACTGGCAAATTCTATGCTTCTTGACTCTTTTCTTACTCTTTCCTTTCTCCCACCCCCTCAGGAAATGACAGGGAAGGAGAAGCTAGACCATCTGGGGCTGTGGGAAGGCCTGGCAGAGAGAAGGAGCTTGACAGTGACAGTACCGGGGAGGCCTGACTTCATCTCCCTGTATCCAAGGACTGCCTGAAGCAGCACAGGCAAGGGCCATTTATGGAAGTGTGCAGAGCGCTGCAAGAATGTGCTTTTGGGAATTTTGTCAGAAATCTGTATTTTGAAGGTGAGAAGTGATTTGTGTTAGGAAGCAAAGTCTCTCTCTGTTCCTCTCCTTCTCCCCACCCCAAACCAGGTGCCCTTTTGCCACCACCAGGAAGATTTGGCATTTCCCTAAGTAGTGCCTTAATATCCTAATTCCTCCACATTTTTCTCTTCAAAACTTACCTGCGCCCTTTAAGGCTCTGTTGATGATTCACTGGGAGAAGTCCAGTTTCCTATTCTCCTACCCAAGTAACAATTTAACAGGGACATGGTAGAAACAACACTCCCAGCTATCTTTCCTAAGTCAGAGAAGTGATTAAGCACATGGACATCCAGGCTAGTGGGACAAGAAGATGGGCCACTGGGGAGGAAAATTTGAAGTTTGCAAGACTTCACGGAGTTGGCAATTGTCTTCTTTGAGGACAAGTTCTGAGACCTGACTCCTAAGGTTGAAATCGTGGTTCTGGTATTTGATTAGTTGTAGGACATTTGGGATTTCCCACAACCTGCTCATGTCTCAATTTTATTTTCTGCAAAATGGGGATAATAACTGTACCTTCCTCAGCAAGTTAGTGTAACTGTTAATTGAGAATAACCAGAAGTTTTTCTCACGGGGTTGGCATGGGTATCGAAAGAGTTAATGTTGTGCAGTGCTTAGAATGATGCCTGCTGCACAGTGAGCCTCAGAAATAATGACAGTGATGAGTCCGTGGAACTCACAAAGAGCCACCAATTCTTACAATCAGCTTGGCTTTGTAAAAATCTCTTACCTGATTTCCCTTCCTACAACTCTGCCTTCAAACTCTTTTTGATATGGAATATCAAAATCCATCAATTTCCTAAAACGTCTTATGAGTCTACTTGTTGTTGACTAGAGAATGAAGTCCCTTAACGGGGCACTCAAGGCCCTCTCCTTCCTGGCATCAGCTATGCCTTAATGATCCTCTTGGTTACAAGCAACAGAAAGCAATTCAGACTGGCTCAACAAACGGGGAATGTGTTGTCTTCCGTATCACATCAAGATCCAGGTGTATAAATGTGTTGGCCTCTCTCTGGGGCAGGCACTCTCCTCAAAGAGACCCTTGGGAATTCCAGGCCTACCTTATCCTTACAGCTGGCAATCTCATAGAAAGAGAATGGCTCTTCCCTAAAACTCCAACGAAATTCCCAGGATTTAGTCTTAGCACATTGGATGACCTGAGTCATGTGCTCAGCTCCAAACCAATTATTAATACTACCTCCAGGGAGGTGGAGGGTGGTGATTGGTCAAGCGATGATCACAGGCCCCTCTCTGAATCCAGGAGTAGGGTCAACTCCACTCTTCAGATACGAAGAATAGATGGGTCTCCCTAAAGGAATAGAGTTAAAAGAGACTCGAGAATGAATATCGAGTAGGCAAAAGTAACAGATGTCCACCACAACCTACCCTCCCTGCATTACTTATTCATTGAACACATGCTGCAATTTTCTATTTCCTGCCCTTGTACGCAATGTTCTCTCTGCTGGAAATGTCTGATATCTCCACCTATCAAAAGTTCAAAGTCCATTTTAAATTATACTTATGTAACCTACTCCTTGACAAATGGAATTTATTACCTTTATTATAGCCCTTATCATCATCCAGCTTGTCTTATATTACATTGTGTGTGTGCCCTTCTTCTCTCACTGGGTTGTGAGCTCCTTTGGGGAGAAAATATGCCTCATACAATGTCACACACTTGTACACTATTTGGAGATTGAAGAGTATCCTCCACCATATGAAAAGATTCCCATCAGCTGTAAGGTATCATAATAAAGTTAGTTATTGTCATCATCATTGTTTTCTAGTACTATGTCTCCCACATGACAATTTCCAATAGATATTTGATTGATTTACTAGATTATCTGCCTGTAAATCAAGAGCGATTTTCAGCAGTCTCAAAATTCTCCATATTCATTCTTCCTCTTTCTAAACCCCAGATTACACTATTCAGGTGCACCAATATGCCTTCTTTCAAGATGCTCCAGACATCTGGGCCAAGCAAACAGAGTTATGATTTTATTTTTTGTCTGCATTTAGATCAGGTTCTCTTGCATTGCTTTAGTTTTAGTCCTTAGCAACCTTTTACATTTTAATATTTTCTTATATCTTACAGACCTTAATCAAATGCAAAGCTTTGAGTTTTTAAAGAGTCTTCCTGAGGCCAGTGAGCACATTTTCACTTGCCTTTGGGTGGTCTGACAGCCTCTACTAAGCATGCCTGTCCCAGGGCTAGTGAGGCCAGCCGGCGTGCTTGACTGGGCCCTGGTGGCTTTGTCTTCCCTCAGTTTACCTACTTAGAGAATATAGCCCATGCACTGACCTTGCAAATGAATGTCAAGGGTTGCTATGACAGGAAGGTTGATTCCTGGGAAAACCTGATGTGGGCTACCCACCTCCCCAATTTCCCATTCCCCGCACTATGTACACACCCTTCCTGTACTAAGACATGCAGAGAGTACACCACCCTCTGGCTGCTTGGGGCCACATTTTAGTAATCCATCTGGATCTACATTTTCTCCTCTCTCTTTGTTTTCTCCTCCTCTGTTCATAATAATGCCACTTGGTGACCCTTTGGGGCCAAGACTCTTTCATTAGGTCAGTTACAGTTATTAGTTATAACCAATGAGTTATAGTTATTCATGACTTGATGCATCAATGCTTCCAAATCACATATTTAATTCACAGTTTTTAGTGAGACTGGCTGCAAACAATTCTCAACTCAAAGAAAAGACAACAATGGGATGAATGTCAGGCAACAGGGCAGCTGTCCAGATGGACGAGAGTTGGAGGAGACAGGGTGAGGCATGCCTTTAGCCACGCTTTATGGCAAATTGAGCACCCCTGATAAGAGCAGGCGAGAAACAGTGAGAGACTGGAGCAGAATATAACTACTAATGCTAATACGAGACACTCATTGAAAACATGGGTTACCAGCTCCTGGTAAGCTAATGGTACTGCCCCCATTTATATTCTAAGAAGTAGGAACCAGGAGTCTGTAGACAAAATCCAACAAGAGATAATACTTCTGGCCAATTTGACTTTTCAGCATCTTTTTTTTTTTAATGTCTTAATGGCTACCACTTACACCATGTGCTTGTTGTGTGCTTTAAACGCATCATCCTGTTTGTCCACATCAACCCTCTGGGAGAGTCCAAGACAGAGATGATCCCGTTTTGCAGACGGGAAGGCTGAGATTCAGAGAGACTGACTTATGTTTCCTGATGTTTCCTAATTAGCATGTTGTAGAGCTAATATTTAAATCCAAGTGTCTGCCTCCAAAGCCCTTGGTAATCCCAAAACCCACCCAATCCTGTCACAATAGGCCACTTAAGCAGTTTGCAAGTTCTCATACACAGATCTTTACATAACTGGCTTAGTCACAAAACATTGTTGAGCATCTACAATGTATAATTATTGTTAGTTATTGAGAACACCAGAAAAATACATGGCAAGTGCCGTGGGAACAGTAAGGGTAAAACACTGAGCTGTGCCTGGGGGAGTGAGAGAGTTTCACAGAGGTCGGTACATTTTAGCTGAGTATTGAAGGATGAGTAGGAGTTTGGCGGGCACAGAACAAGACAGGAGAAAGGATGCTGTGTTTCTCTTTTAGACTCTTGTCCAGTTTAGGGAGGGAAGCACAGGGAGTGCCAAATGGCCCTATCTTTGTGGTGTCCCCGTTTGATGTCCCTGGATGGGACTTGTGAGCTCTATGGCAAGAGGGGTGGCAAGTAGATCCAGGGAGACCTGATCCAGTGAGGAACAGTGTGGGGAGACAGGATTCTGCACAGGGAGAATAAGACACAGGGACAGAGATTTGGCTGTGGCATCTGGAGTTTAGGGAGCAGAGAGGTGGGGAGATAGATAGATTATGAAGAAAGTAATATAGGTCCAAACAACAGTGGAGGAGGGCTAAACTTAAGCAGAGGTTTAAGGGAGACTGCCCTGGTCAATTTGTCTTAATGAGAAAAAATTCACTAGCTTGTAAAAAGTGATATTAGTCAGTGCTACCTCAAACGACAAAACCAAAAATTCCAAATTTTGGTTTATTAATTCAATTGAATTTGATGCAGCTGTTTAGAACAACGATTTTGGAACACAGAAACTGCCATCATCAAAACAGCACAATACAAAATTTGATTCATATTCCAAGTGGAACTAGAGTATATGAGATTGAAAGTGGTTGTGTTGATTGGTACCATTATTTTTGTTTTTCACAATTTAAAAGGAAAAGGATTTTTTAAAAGGAAAAGTGATTTTTCTGAGGCTCTGTAATGACACTGAGAATAATAATATCTACCATTTGCTGAATGCAGTCTATATGTCAGATACTGTTCTGTTTCGTGGATTATCGAATTCAATCTTCAGAGCAGTCATATCAGGTGAGAAGGTTCTTTGGTAAAGGTCACCAAAGTCACTCACTCTGGGGCATTTTTCTGCATGCATAGGTCTCTCCTGATCATCTCCCTGGGACTTTGATTGCTGGAATGCCAACGGTCCCCATGCCTGTTGAACAAATCCTGGGTGTAAGAGCCTCTGACTTGGGTAGGAATAGACACATCTTTACATAGAGATGAAGTAATGTAGGAGTAGGCTCAGAAAAATATTGGTTTTGTTTTTCCAGCTTCTTTATTTGTCTTCTGTTGCTTTTTGATACCGTCATCCTCATTTTTTACTACAAGGTTTCCCAATTTTTCTTAACTCCAGATTCTCTAACAATAAGCATACTCTCAGGAAATAGGGTATGCTGTGCAATGCATTTAAATATTGGTCATAAGATGTAGCCCAATCAGGGGCTTTTAGACCCCAGTTTTTAGAGCTGGGGTCACGATTCTCCCACTCACATGCTATGCAGACTTCTGAGTGCAGCTGTGTGTTTACTGGGCATTTACTGTTCTAGCCTGCATGGCGTCACTTCTCCCTCTCCCGGCAATGTCAGGACCCTGATTTTCCTTTAGAGGCTGGCTCCTCTCCACAGCTTATTCTATTTTGGTGGCATGTCAGCCAACAAGCCTTACCTCCTTAGCCAAGGAGGGGCCAGGGGTCCAAGCCTGGCCAAATAGAGTTCCTTTCAGGAAATCTTGACAGGCTAACAGCAAGGGGAAAACATGGTTTGGTTAGATTCATTTCACTGGCAGCACACAAAGAAATTATGCACACTAAGAAGTAGTTCCTGCTCTCTAATTCCCAACGCAGTTCCATTTTCTCTCCTACTCCATTTTCTTTCATTAAAGCCCTCTTTTGCTTAAACTAGCCAGATTTGGCTTCTGTTGTTCGCAATGGGAGAAAAGTCCAACTTGCTGTGTACATGTGTGCATTTTTCTTTGGTATGGAATTCCTAAAGTTCTCAAAAGCATCCATGATTGAAAAAGGCTAAGAATCACTAGATTTAATGATCATTTCTGCCTTTGAGGAAGGATTGGCTACATGCATCCTTGCAAATTAAAAGGTGCTTAAGTCACCAAACTATAACAAAATTGGGGAATTTCTGGCATCCTCTTGCAAAGTGGAGTTAGTTTTGGCAGAATGGGTCTTTCACAGAAACTCATAAAATAATTGTAGAAAGCCCCAGATCAAAAGGCTAACCCTGCCTTTACCCATGGTTGAGGTTTGCTTTCTGATCAAAGATACTCTTTTGCCACCACCCCAACCCACACCTGTCCTCACAGCATTTTCTCTCCAGTCAAAAGAGCTCTCTTAATGCACAGAAAAGTTATGCCAGCAAGGGAGTCAGGGTAGAAAAAATTAAGTCTGTCTCTAGGTCAGCCTTCCTCCAAGTCCCAAGCTCTGAAGTGTGCAGGAAGGCAGGGGCTCCCGAATCTCTGTCCAGTTTGAAGAAAATCAAAAGCATTTTTTTCTGTCTTCCCCTAGCTTTTGAAGTTATTAGAAGCCAAGTCTGCTGTTAAGTAAAGTTGGATGTTTTTGTGTTACCATTCTAAAATTAAAGTTTTTCAAAAGGGAAAAGGAAGGAACATGTAAATGGAACCACTTTCAGGTCCAAACCACTAAAACCCAGAGACAGTTCCAATATATACCTAATTTTTGTCCCTATCTCATCCCAAAGTCCCTCTTTCCTGCCAGAAAATTATTTCAGCTTTATGCAAAGAACATCATTTAAAATTTTGGGCAGTTGTTTTACTTATTACTATTTAATCATGTGTGTGTATATGCACACACACACACACACACACACACACACACACACACACACTTAGTCTCCCGAGCTCCCCTTCTGTCTTTGCTTCCTTTATCACTTGAGATTCGGTGAGTTCACAGAACTAAGTTTATTTGTCTTAGTCTGCTTCCCACAAGAATTGAACTGCTGACAGCAAGGGTGGCATCGTAATTTGATCTTGGTTCCTTCAAAAAAAAAAAAATGCTGCTGGGATGTCTTAGTGGGCAGAGTGAGCAAATCCAACTGGTATCGGTGATAGCTGTGTTTCAATAAGGACTTAGAACCAGTGCAAAGCAAATGCTCATTTTTAAATAAAACTCACATTGGCCTCCAGTGGGAAGGGGTCATAGCAGTGTGATGTTCAACCACTGCCATTTTACATTCATAGGACCCAAGGTCCATTAACTTTCCGAAAGAGAGCGTGATGGCAGCAGTCATTTAGGTTCCCCGGCCATCTTTCCTAACTAACTCAGAGGGTTAATCATCAACTGTTTTAAAAAAATCTATTTCATATTTTATCAGAATATTGTCCTTAATATAAATTTGTCATTCAAAAATCTGCTGAGTACCAAGCAGTGCCTGGCACTCTATATCGGATGCCGTTAGATGATAGCAACGGAAGAATACACATTCCGGTTGGTTGAGCAAAAGCTTACGCAAGGAGCAATTTTTATCGATAGCTTATATTAATTGTAATAAAAGCAGTAATCACTTGCTGGGCAACAGGTACAGTCTAAGGACTATGCAAGGTGCTGCACATATGTGAGCTTTAATGCCTTCAGCAACCATAGGGGTGTCAGCTAGGCATTATAGCAAAAGCTTGTGCTTCCATGAGAAACCATGTATTGTTTAGTGCATACTCTTCCGGGCTATCTGATTCTGATTCTATGGAGGACTCTGTGCTTTTCATTGCCTTCGAGCTATTCTGCAACTCTGTAGGATACAGGAAAATGATTCTTGTCTATAGGTAAGTAAATATATAGTCTCTGGATGGACTTAAATTTCAGTTTCCACCCATTTGCCCCACCCCCCATCCCCCTGTAGTAAAAGCTGGTTTCTATTTGTAAACTACTTTCAACATTCCTTGACTCCATATAAATTTGTGTTTCTTTTACTTCTCCTCTGAACCAAATTTAACATTTACCTGTTAAACAAAAATTTGTTTTACTTCTTCTTTGAACCAAATTTAACATTTACCTGTTGAATAAAATCTTTAGCACATGTCCTTTATGTATCTATATGAAGGTCATGATTTTGCATTTAAAAATGTACTTCAACAGTATTATTAGCTCCATTTTATGGATTAAAAACATTAATGCTCAGGGTAAAATAACTTGCTCAGGACCATTAATGATCCAGTGACCTAGCCAGGGTTAAGCCCCTGCACTTTCTGACTGCACAGCCTATATATATACCGTCTTCTAACTGTGCAGCTGCTCCATGCCAGGCATGTGCTGAGTGTGTAGGAATATTATTTTAAGTCATTTAGATACTGAAGACCTCTTCTATGCTGAAACTGTAAGGTTATAAAATATTCACGATATAATCTCTACTTGCCAGATGATAATCAAGGAGAAAAAAAAAGAAGTAGAAGAAAAGTCCCTAATAGTTAGGGAAAGAAGGGCAAGGGAGTGTAAGAATACAATGGAATTAATCTTGGAAAGCTTTTTGAAAGAGAGAGTTTCTTAATTTGTAACATCTAAATGGAAGAGGCATTTAAAAGAAGCCTGCAAATTAAAGCCAACAACTTGTAAACGTATATCTGAAGCTTCAAGCACTGTGACGTAAGTAGCAAGCAAGGAAACAGGAATAAACCACTGCTTGAACATCTGTTCTCTAACAACATAAAAAAATGTGGCAGCTGAAACAAGGACCTATTCTAATCTCTCCATTAATCCCATATCTAACTATTTTGCATGAGGTTTCCATTGCCCCTGAATTTGATAGTTTCGTTCTGAAAACTGTCATTGGTTCTTGTGTGTTTGTAGGCTAAACTCTAAATTCCTTGTCATTATGTATCTTTGATCTGGTCCCTACTCACTTTTCATTTCTTCTGGTATCCAACAGCATTCCTTTCAGTTGGCCTCCCTCTCCCTCTCCCTCCCTCCCTCCTTCCCTCTCTCTCTCTCTCTCTCTCTCACACACACACACACACACACACACACACACACACACACGCCTGCCTCACAGTCTAGGCTCCTGACTCCCTAAAGTCCTTGCAATCTCCAACCCACCAAGCTATGTTGCAACTCAGTCTTTATTGAAGTGTTCCTATAACATTGTCCTTTCCACCCCACCCTACCTTGGCAATTACCTATTCATTCATTACTCAACACTCAACTTACGGGTCACCTTCTCTATGAAAAACTGTTGATCTTGATTTGTGAAAATCAGCCTCCTCCAAACATACATGGTTTCCAGCATGTGTTTATGAAGCCCTTGGTTGTGCTTATTTGTTTACATACTTGCCCATGGAGACAGTGCCTGGCCGTCTCTGCTCTCCCTTCTCTCCCCAGAGTTCCCCACAGCGCCTGCTGCGTAGTTTGTGCTCAGTAATCGAAGGTGTTGTGCATCAGGGAATCCGTGTACTCACCAATGCGGCAGGCAAGGTGAGGGGCCCTCGAAGGGATCACAGAGATAGCACATTCAAACCCTTCGCTCCGTGGCACAGGGAGAGCTAGAAGGAGTAGTAGAGCACAGTAGGAAACCGAGGTACCAAGAGAGCTGGAAGTAGCAGTAGGACACAGGACTCTTGCCCCTGAGTTTAGTACCGACTCCAATATGCCACATCAATTTCTAGGGTGGTTGTGGGTGGGGAAGAGAAGTGTCCCTTGGAGAGAGGGATGGTTTATGCTCTGTTTTGTTTTTGTGGCGCTTTCATAGTTTTGGTAAAGATATTTTTAAGCCAGAGCATGGGGTGGTTCAGGTTTTATTACCCAACTTGGCATTTTCCTCTGGTACACAGAGCAGCTCTGAGCCCTTATCATAGCCCTGTAACCACATCCCCTGCTGGGCCTAATGCTAAATCCACACTGTCAGTGAAAAACAAACACTAACAGGTGTGCAGCACACTGAGCGCGGGAGGGTGTTTATTCTAAAGCAAGGGTTAGTAAACTGGAAGCCAGAAGGAGGCCCGTCCAGACTTGACCAAAGCCCCTGGGTCCTTCCCACATGCCTGGGGGACAGGGAAGGTTGCCAAAGGCTTCTGAGGCTGCCATGGCCCCTCAACAGCCAGCTCCCCCTGTGAGTGGCTGCAGAAATGGGTGTTCGTAATTCCGTTCAAAGCTTCTGTCAGAGTCGCTTGTTAAAGCTCCTGGGGCCTCTTAGAAGAGATCCAGGCCCCGGTTGCCGGTGTGCACAGACTCCCCGGGTGTCCTCAGACGCAGCCCCCGCTGGGGACTGGAGGGCAGCAAAGGTCACGTTCAGGGCAGGAGATCTTTCATGAGATCTTGTTTGGGGGAAAAGGTGGACTTTTACAAACTCTGTCTGCGGCCTGTCATCCTACAGAGCAGATCCAGCTCTGCCCTACGAGAAAATTCTTCCGTTCCTTCATTTCTGAAGCTGCCACCCTGGCGTTCCCCCTGAACCAGGTGGCTATGGCTGATGAAGGATGACAGCTGCCAACGAGAGGCCCCAGCCTGTGTGGAGCCCTGACGGTACGCCGGGCTGCGGAGCAAGTGCTTCGTAGGCACCGTCTTATTTAATGCTCACAGCAGCCCTCGGAGGTGGATGGCATCAATAGCATCCTCTCTACTTTACAAATAAGGACACAGAGGGAAAAGGGATAAATGAAATCGCCCAGGGTTACGCAGCTAGCAGTTTGTGATGGAGCCAGACTTTAAATCCAGGCAGCTGGTTTCAGAGTGTGTTCTCAGGCCTTCAGGGGACTGCGATTCACCTGACAGTTCTCAGCCGCGGCTCTACATTACAATCACCTGGGGAGCTTTTAAAAATGCCGGTGCCGGGGCTTACCTCCAAAGACAGTGAATTATGTGGTTTAGGGTAAGCTGGGTACTAAAAATATATGTATGTGATATATTATATATATGCATGTGTACTATGGTTTCTGCAACCAGATTCGCCTTAGTCACTTACGGGGTGCAGCTGGCAGGGGTACGTGTTCCCCATCGCGTCATCCAAGGTAAGCATGGGGGTGCAGACAACATCTGAAGCCCAGCCAAGGAAGGTCTGGCGTGGGCGTGGTGCCATGACTAAGGCTTGGGGAACAACGCCAGAAAGAAGGCAGAGGCGGCCAAAAAAGTGCTGTGTTAGAGAGACGAGAAAACCAACGGAGGCCCACTGCGCCGGCCGCCCGGGGTGGCCATGGAGACGTGCCAAGGGGAAGACCATAGGGCGAGCACCTTCGTGCCGCACAGAGGGTTCCCGGAACTCCCCGGTACTAAAGAATTAGAGTTCCCAGAAAGGTGTTTTAAGAGAGAACCTTGCCCTATAAATCACATCTGTTGGAGGTACCGAGAATGTTTAGGGATCTGAAGTGCACAGCACAGGAATCTCCTGAAACCAGGGGCTGCGGGGTTGGGAGGGCTGGCGGGGAGGTTTCCCAGCCCTGCACTTGCTGGTCAGGAATCAGCTCGTGTTAGTTACAAGTTACTTTCTCTCCCTGCTCACACTTTACACATACGCATTAAAATTGTAAAATTCATGTCTGTTAAAGATAAATTAAAGTATTTTAAAATAGAAAAAAAAAACTCATAATTTTATCACTCAAATATTATTTAGTATATTCCTTTATGTGGTCATTTTTCCTGGACATAATTTTTTTTGGCACAATGTTTATCATAATGTATGTGCAAATATTATAGCCTGCTTTTTCACTCAAAATAATATGACTTTATTCCTCGCATCAGTTTCTTTCTTTCCTTTGTAATAATTATACTAACAGTGACCAGTTATTGCTGGGTTTCTGAAAATTGAATAACCTATGAACTCATTCTATAGGAAAAAAACTTTCATGAACGTTTGTTGATAAGAATGGTTTTTACTTTTGCTTAACTATGTAAGACCCCAAACAGGTACTTTATAATATGAAGATATATGTCTATATATTATCTCTCTCTATATATATATCTCCTTTTTTTATAAGGCCTAAAAGGTTCTTTATTACTTAAAAATAACCATGAAAGCAAAGCAGTTTTACATGTTAAAAGTAAAATTACAAAAGCAATAAAATTCAAAATAGTGACATTAATTAAATGTGACAAGCCTGTTTTGTGAGTTTAATTGTTGCTCACTGCTAGGGTGCAAGGTATGTTGCCTCTTGGTGCTAATAGGATCAGTGCTGTAGGACTCAGTTCTTCCCCCATTTTTTCCTGTTTTGAACTCTTAGAACCTTTATATGACACTTCCTTTATGTCAGCTCTGTTTTCCTCCTATTCTCTCCAGCACATGACAATTTAAGTAGTACCACCCGGTGCCGATGTCATCATACACACAGATCACAAATTGAGTCCTCAAATTGAATCCAAATGGATCTTTCTGCTAATCCAGAATATGGCTATATTTATTTTTAAATTATGATTGAAAGGTAAAGGTAAATGTAAAAATGTTTCATGGAGAACTTCTAAATCTAGAGAATTTATCATCAGACCTCTGCCATTTTGAGAAATATTGGTTGATTGAATGCCTCTCTTGTGCCAGATAACTTACCTAGAACCACTGACTACCTGTAACAACACATCATTTCCATCTGACCGATGAGATAACTAAGGTTTGTACATGTTATGACACTTGCTGAAGGACATGGAGCTGTCGGGTGGAGGAGGATGAATTCTAATCCTGGTCTCAGCCATTCCAAAGCCAGTGTCCTTGGATTGCAATCTCTCATGGCCTTCCACAATTTTTCACAGTGTTCTTTTCCCATCTGGGGTTTAGCACGTTTACACTGCCTGGGACCAAGGCTAGAGATAAATGACTGTTTTTTGCTATAGAGAAAAGCTAGCATCTGTCACTTATGGTATATAAATCTGCTTATGAAAATAACCTTACAAGAATGGACACTTGAAGATATTTCAGTGGATTTGGCAGTAGCTCAGGTGGTTAGAGTAGCTTGCCAGCTATTAAATGGTTCTGAATATATGAAGAAGTATAATTTCCTTCGCAAAAGAGCTTTGCCACGTGACATAATCCCTGCACATACATTGGCATATGCGGGAGCTCTGTTTGTGCAAACCAATCCTTGGAACCAATCACACTAGCTCGGTATTTCATCTTTTGGCCCAATACCATAAACTGGTACAAATAACACTAACTCTTTCATGCACCGAAGTTTAGAATAATAAATCAGCCAGTCTGTAATTATACTGGGGGAGCCAGCTTTCTTCTCTCAGTGAGCAGATTGATGTATCTGTTTAGACTGGCTGCCCTCAGGGCTCTCTGGGAACCTGGGCTGACTTCCTAGTGCCCAGGCGGGCAATGCCCCAGATCCCTGTGAGTACAGGTGAGTTCCCACTGTGCAGGTTTGCTGGGGCCAAACTGGTTTCTAAACCTGTTTGGCTCCTCTGCAAGGTCCATAGCTGTCAAAAGTGAAACGAAGCAAAGGGGTGAGGATGGTAGGAAGGCACAAGCTCATAGTCAGGCTGTGCAGGAAAGGCAGGGGAGGCGGGGGCAGGAAGTTTCTCAAGCTGTGTGATCCTTAGGTGGCTGTTAACTTAGCATTGGAGGACACTGTTGGGCAGAAGAGGTTGGACCAGGTAATCCCTTTGTCTAAATTCTTGTCATTTCTTTAGCACTTGGCAGAAAGAACTTGAAGCAGCAGATTTAGGTGGCAAAATGGGACACGTGGGAAGACCATTTTGTATAGGGGAAGACCTTACCCGTCCCTTGTCCTGCCCTGGTTCCAAGCATGCTTAAAAAAGATCATATTAAATATTGCAAAAGGAGGGGAACTCCTCTTAAATCCTCCTTTAAAATCTGAAGATTAGCGCCATTCGAGTTTAAGTGTATCCTTACACCACAGCATCGAGCCTGATGAGCATTTTATCCACACATCGTGAGACTTTTTTGCCCAGGGAGTGTGAAGATTTCTTCCACGGATATGTTCACTGCCTGATTCCTGAATGGATTAATTTGGCTCCGCATGTCTGACCCATATGCCTTCCCACATTAAATTGGATGGTTTGTTTTCTGAGATCAAGTTGGCTCTTTTGGCTTCACGGCTGTATCTCTTTGCTTTTGTGGTTTTCTCTGCTGGGAATCCTCTATCTCTGGCTCGTCACATGCTGGTGCCTTTTGGTGCTCTGGCCCCAGTTCAAATTGCCCCTTTTCTCACCTCCCCCCTCTCCTACCCACTCTCTGTTACACGTCTTTATGTAATACTTAACACACTCTAGAATTGTCTCATGTACTCGTTTTCTTGATGTCTTCTACCCTCCCCCCACCTTCCACCATGCATAGATCTTGTTCTCCACTGTCTCTGGTGCTCAGGACGTATCGAGCTCACCATGGGTAGGCACTAAATATTTCCTTTTACGTAATGACCACTAACCATGTGCCAGACACTACCCTAAGAGCTTTATGAATATTAACTCACTTAATCCTCACAATGAGCCTGGGATGTAGTCCCATGTTTGTCTCTGTTTCATAGATGGAGAAACTGTTAAGTAACTTGCCCAGTTAGCATTGAACCTGAGCAGTCTGACTCCAGATTGTGCGCTCTAAACAACTGGCCTGTCTGTCTCTCTGGGATTTTTGTTGCATGAGTAAATGAGGATCTGTTGTCACCATTACCTAAAAACGCATACAATCACTATAAGCTCTAAGTCCAATGAACACAAATATCATGACCCTAAAAATAAAAGTCTTAAATGTATGAAAGATGCCATATAAAGTTAAGAGTCACCAGATTTAGGAGGTCATTGTCTTAGGAGGTAATGGGTACATAGTTTCATTCTTGGTTCTTAATTATCCAGAGACGGTGGAGAGACAGGAGGTTAAATCCCGAGATGATAATGATATCATCATGAAAAGAAAATATTTTTCTTTTTAAACTGTCACAGGCACTAAAATATTGATCAAATGGCTGGAGGATGCAGGGAAACTGGACAGTGTTTAAGAATCTTGATGGGCTTTATATCTTGTTGAGTATCTTGAAATGTATTGTTATTCACAGAGCTCTACATATATTTTGGTTGATTGATTTGTTTAAACTGATACATTTTAAATTAATATAATAAATGTGTATACATTTATTTAAAAAATCAATATACTTAACTTGCATACACAAGATTCTTAAGAATCTTGGAGAATAGAAGGCTTTTTAACTCTTTCAAAACATTTCACATTTATCCTCTCATTTTATTTCAAAACACCACTGAAGCAGGCAGAGCTGGAATAAACGTTATTTTCTACAGGCCAGTTGGGTCCCAGGTCACTGGTCTGGATTCTTGTGCTTCTCTTCCTGCCTCTCACATTTCTTTTGCTGGTTCCTCTTCATCTTCCAACCTTGAAACACCGGTGTGACTCAGGACCCAGCCTTTGGGCACCTTCTCTTCTCGGCTTCCTGATGGTCTCATTCATTCTCTTGAACGTAAATATCATCTCTGTGCAAATGACATTCAAATGTACTTCCCGCTCTGTTCTGTCTCTTTATCTCAGGACTGTTAGTCTCTTTGACGTTTCCTGTTGGTCATCGAATGGGTATTTCAAACTTAAATGCCCCAAACTGGGTTTCCAAAGTTGCTCCTCTTAGTCTTCTTCATATCAGTAAAAGACGACTCCTTTCTTCTAGCTGCCAGGCCAAAGGTCTGGGGCCATCTCTGACCCCAGTCTTGCTAGTCTCCCTGCTATTCTATTGTTGCCCTTCGGTCTATGGTGGCCTGTCCTCTGCAGTGGCAGATTCGACCAATCGCCTATTGCAAATATTGGGGGAAAAAATGAATGGTGGTGTCTGTACTGATTATGTACAGACTTTTTTCCCTGGCCAGAAAAAATACAGTATAAGTATTATTTGCACAGCGTTTACACTGTATTAGGTGTCATAAGTAATCTAGAGATGATGTGAAGGTATCCAGGAGCACGTGCATAGGTAATCTGTGAATACTAAGCCATTTTATATCAGGGGCTTGAGCATCTGCAGATATTGGTATCGCAGGTGGATCCTGAAACCAATCCCCTGCGGATGCCAAGGGATGACTGTACTCTCAACACAGCAGCCAGAGTGATTCTGCTGTCTTGCACTGGAAATGCTCCAAGGACCTCCCCTACCACTCAGAGAAAAAAGAGTTCCTTGGGACCTACACAGCCCTCCTACTTCTGCTTTGATGGACCCCTGCCATGATGTCCCCCACAATTCCAAGTCCACCCTCACACCCTCCTCTCTGTCTCTTTCACTTTTTTCTACCTCAGGGCCTTTGCATTTATGTACTCTTCTCTCTGCCTAGAATGCCCCTCCTCCAGAGATTCCTGTGGCTTTTTCCTCAGTTCCTTTAGGTCTTTATTCACGTGTCACTTTCTAGTGAGGCCTTCCTTTGCTACCGTATTCAAAACTATGAGACCCTCCTTTTATGCTTCCTATTCTCCTCTTATGCTTAATTTTCTTTGTGAACACTTAAATCACTATACATACTCTATATCTGTTAGCATAAACCATATTTTCCTGCCTGATCTAAAAATGCTGATAATGATGATGTTGATCTCACAGAGCTGCTGTGAGGATTCCATGACTTAGTACAAGTGCCTAACACTGTGCCTGTTACAGAGTAAGTGTTTAGCAAGTGCTGATGTGAGTGTGCTTTACGTGCCACATAGCGCCTAGCTCAACGCCTGACATGCAGAAGATGTAATTACGATGCTTTTAAACAAACAAATGGCCTAACTGGCAGAATCAGCATTGCCATCCTTGTCTTTATTGTGGAGAATCCACACGAGCGAGAGGCAGCATGATACCAAAGATTTGCCCACATGAAGAGTCTGAAGTCAGCTTGGACCATTATCACCACCCAGCTAGGTCTTGTTTGAGAACAGTGATCTGAGTCAATTGAACTCCAGGAAAGGTTCTGAAAAATAGAATAGTTTTCCCCCAGAGAAGAAGCTGTTACATGAGAGCATAACCTTTAAAGTGTACTCAGTAATAATGCCTTCTGAAGCATTTATGCAATTAGATGTATTTCATTAATCGTGTTTTCTGAGCAGAGCAATTTGAAAGAACATGTTCCCTTCTGTCTCACTCTGTCATGTTCTCATCAGCCCCTTTCACAAATTAATCTGAATAAAAGCAACTTCCCTTCAGCGGTGAGTTAAAATAAGACACTGTTCACATGATTATTACTTCATTGTGCTTTTACGCACATTCCTCTGTGCTTTTTAATTATATATAATTACCAGGGAAGAGGGAGTAAAATCTGTTTAATCTAAAATGAAACATGCTAAATAGATAATGTTTCCAGTTCCTGTTTTTTTTTTTAAGGTATAATTCTAAATCAGGGAGATCATGTTCAAGAGTGTAGACTTAGATCTTACAGAAAATGCAGGCTACGTGATAGACTATTTATTTCATGTACATGCTATTACTTTTTAAAAATTGTCATGCAACTTAGAGACTCAAGTAATGACATCTGGGGTGCAATTATTTCAAATGCTATTTTTTTCCTCCTTATAAAATAGTTGCAATTAACGGCAAACAAGAGTTAAACTTGATGGTAGCATATGGTGACTTTGATATCACAATATGTTTTTACTGCAGTTTTCAATGTGTATGTTTCTGATGATGAGCAATTGTATTAAAGCCTGTCAGAGTGATCATATTATAATGCATAACACTGCTCAAGAGGCAGCACAGATCAGTGTTAAATCTTAGGCCCTGGAGACAGACTTCCTGTACCTGAACTTAGTTTTATCTTTCGCGTTAGCTCTGCCGTTTTAGGCAATTTACATAACTTCTCTGTACCTCAGGAACTTCACCTGCACTGCAAGGTTATAATAGTAGGTATCTCAAAGGGTTGTTGTTGGAATTAAATGAGCATATATAAAGTACAGAGATTAGAGCACTCAATGAAAGTTAATTCTTGTTATCAGTTACAAAAGGCAAGGTCATGCCACAGTAACAAATAACTGCAAAATCCCAGTGGCTTGAAATAACAGTGGTTTGTTTCTTGCTCAAACGACATGTCCCTCAAGGAGTAGCCATTTTATCAAATGCTGCCAGTTGCTGTGGCAGAAGTGAAGATAATTCTGGAGGGTCTTGCCCCAGCAATTAAATGCTCCAGGCTGGAAGTGACACTGTCACTCTGCTCCACTAATGGAATGGCACTCCACTCTGCTCTAACTCATTGGCCAGCATTCGTCACTGGGCCACACTCGACCACCTGGAGGCCAGGAGGTGCAGTCCCCGACGTGCCCCGAAGGCAGAAAGCCAGCATCTTTGGCAAACAGCACTGTGACACCCACAGTTTCTGTTGTTGTTTTGCTTCTGCAGGAGAAGCGTTTGGCGTTAGCGGTTTGAGTAGCCTTAACCTTTTGGGTTGCTGGCTGTCACTGCTGGGGATAAAGAGCTGCAAGCTTCTTTCTGGGAAGGGCTTCAGGAGGGTGGAGAGCGGGGGTGTCTCCGAGGACAGCAGGCTGAGCAGAAGGCTCTATTTAGCTGTTGCATGCCAGTCAGAGCCACTGAGCCGTCTGCAATAGAAATGGTTTAGAAATGTTCTCCATTAAAAAAAGGACTAGTTCTAGCATTTTAAACATGTCAGCTGAAAGATAGCGTTAGAAATGGTGTTTAGACCCCATCCCCCCATCAATGTCCACCTCCTCCATTCAAAGCTTTGCGTGTTTTCCCAAAGCCTGCTTGCTCTTAGAGATGGTTTTATTTAGACTTTCCCAGGCTTGCATTTGTTTGTTTGCCTTGAATTTTTCTAGGGCCATCCAAACACAAACAAATGACTGGGAGTTAGCTAGCTCTTGATTATCTATGCAAATGTTTGGTGATCTTAAACAATGTGGTATTTGCCTTTATTGGGCTTCTTCTCCCATTCTGTGGCCACATCCCTCCCTTTCCCCTTCCAAACTTCCTCCAGGCTCCTCACACCTAAGCAGGTCCACCCATTTGATTGTCCTTTGGTCGCTGCTCTGTCTAGTCCTTTCTCACATGGACTGGGTTCCTGCTTGGGGCTGGGGGTGATGGTGGGGGAGGCCTGGGTTTTTGGTTTCCCTTTGATCTTGAAATACCTTGATATTAATAATTATTCTGGGCTTTCCCACTGCTGTAGCACGGCTGGAGGAAAGAGCAGTGCAGTTCGGATTTCAGAAGTCAAGACCGGTTTGAATGAGGGAACACAAAGTAGACTCTTTTTCTATAATTATATTTCTGGAACGGTCCCACAGCTATTGCCTCTCCTAATCCCCAACTGCCATGGGAATAAGGACCCCCAGGTCTTTCCTCCACAATCCTCCCACCAGCCTGCACTGCTCTCTGTACATGGGCTTTGGAGGCAGAAATACCTGCATTCAAAGTATGAACCTACCATTTATTAGCGGTATGACTTAGGGGAAGTTACCCGCCTGCTCTGAACTTTGATTTCTTCCTCTGCAAAGTAGGTTTTCATGACACTTAATGTGAAAAGCTGTTGTGACAACAATATGAGATAAGACATGTCAGTTCCTGCCATAGTCCCTGGCACATTAAGCTTCTAAATTAATTGTGGTTGTTATTAATTAAGACCCAGATTAGGTTTTAATCTTTTCTATGAATTCTAACCTAATGACTTCGTATCCTTCTATATACAATGTCTTAGTTTTCACTTATAACAAATAGACCCCAAAGCATATTGACTTAAATGTGGTAGAAGTTTATTTCTCATATTACAGTCTAGAAAGGAAGTTCCAGGTTAGGGGTGAGGAGAGGTGGCAGGGGGTTGTCTTTGCTGTGTGGAGTCATTTAGAAACTCAGAGTGATACCTGCCCTGCTGTCCCAGACATGTCACTCTAGTCATTGTCTGCCATTTCACCCCGAGGGAAGGGGAGAAACACAGAGGAGCACAATGGGACATGGTACGACCTCGGCACATTGACCCTGTCATAGTCCACCGAGAGAAATTCGTTGCAGGGCCATGGGCCACTTCATAGGAGGCTGAGCGTGTGGTGCAGCTGGGCTTGCAGATCCGCCTACTGTGAGGAAGAGGAGAGGGGATTTGGGTGGTCAGCTGTCCTCTCAGACTCAAAACCTTTTCATCTGTGTTGAGAACATCCTCTCCACTAACCTATCAGCTCCTTGAATCGGACAGAGACCTTGTCTTAACCTTAACCTACAAAATTATGTCCCGTGACGACCACGCAATATCCATTCTAAGAATGCTTTAGGAATTGAGCTAAATGAATAGGACTATTCTTTGTCCAAATATCTCAGATCTGGTCTCCACTGAATCTGAATATTACTCTGAGTACAATGGAATCAATCGCTGACAGGTTGAGTTAGGGATTTTATGTCTTGGACAGTTCATTCTTTGTAACAATTCAGAGACAATAACAACAAAAACACAGTGTTTTACAGGGATATGTGGATTCCATTAGCAATTCCCATTACTAAGTTATTCATTTTAATTATTTACTGATACATTATAGGGTACATTAAGTTCTCATCTTTCAATCACCTTTTAAAATCACAGATTCATATATATTCTTAAAGAGCATTTATGAAAATAAGTATATTAGATAAATCATAATTTTGTAAGGAAAAGAATAGGGTGAAAATATACTATACTTTTAAAAAACCTATAATTTTAACCTAAAAGTCTAATAAAAACATGTTTGCATTGCTAAGCCAATTTTCTTACTTCAATTATGATAGAAAGTGCGCAAATAGGAACCAAGTATGAGGCAGATCACTAGATTGGGTATAAATAACAATAAAACAAAACAAAATACTTTAAATTCCCACTACTGTAGACACTAGTGCCAGTTAAGTCACTGTCTTTTAGCCTTCAACCCACCTTTCTCTGCACTACTTGGTGTTGCCAACAGGCTTGACTCTGCAAAGCACTTTTTGCTCTGCTGGCTGCTTCCTTAGCCTGCCCCTGCCAGTTGCATGGCTGGAGACTACAGGCTGGCAGGGGGAGAGGGGTCTTCCTTCTTTCCCTCTGTTCCTGTTCTTGCCCTGTGGCCCTAGCACAGCTTCTTCATCCCACAGTAACGGCAGTTCCATTCAGTGGCAGCCGCTGAATCCAGCGTGCAGTTTTCCAACACTCATGAAATTGGTCTCCTGACATCCTTTAGAGATGTCAGCAGCAGCCAGTTGATGCCCTTTCTCCAGGGCCCTGGGCCCTGGGACTCTGGAACTCATCCTCCAAGCTCAGAGAAACCAGCACCAGCCCAACAGCTGGCCCTCCAAGGAGGTCTGAGTGCCAGGCCCACGGTGCCCCACTGCGGAACTGCTGAGTTCCAATTACTCTAACTTCGTCCCTTTGTTCCTCCTAAGATGGGTGGCTGCTTCCTGCAACTGTTATCTTCATGCCACCTTCTCTTTTTGCCTTTTCCATTTTTTAAATACCTTAATTAACAATTTTTATCTTCTCTCTGTTAAAATCACTGGTGGTTTCTGTCTCCAGACTGGGCCCTGATTGGTACAATACTTGAAGTTCATTCAACAAGCACAAGGACCAGAATGCTACGTATCTGAATCACACCTGTTTAACTGCTTGTAGATTTGGATTTTTAAAAGTTTAGTTGGATGATATACCCTTTTACTAAAAGTTATACTTAAAAGAAGCAGCTAAATCAGATTCGCTTCTGCATTTGGTATTTGGATGAGACCTTGAGAATGGGTAGATCTTTTTGGATAGGCTTTGCCACTAATTCTATTATCTTGGAGCCAAGTGTTTCTTTTCTATGCCTCATTTTCTCCTCACTGTACTGGGGGAAACTAGTACCTGTTACCAGGTGACTTCTACAACACCTTCAGATAGGTGAAGTATAGGTCATATTATCTTGCTAGGGACAAAGTGACTCATAGATGGGAACCTTCCTGAAATGCTGACATTTTTAAATGTTTGTTTGATGGACATGTTTCTAAAATACCAAACTTACTTCCATTAATTCTTGAGCAGAATATGCTAAGTATTAATACAATGGCTGTCAGAAAGTATCCAGCCATTGTTAATGTAACAAGAACATATTACATGGCTGGATACTTTGGACAACCCTCACATATTTAGAATTTTTTATTCACACAGGATCATAATTTTTACCCTTAATGTCTGTTCTGCATTAGAATACATTTTTCTCCTTGGGGTCATTGGCAGGTAGAGGGGAAACTTCCCTAGAAACAAAATAGTCTCAGACTCATTATAATAATGGGGAAGGTCATGAGACAATAGCATCAGCTACGAGTTATAGCTATTGAAATCTTACGAACTGCCAGCTGCTCTTCCAGATTTTTTTATGCACATTATCTCATTTAATCTTACAATAAGTCTATAAAAGATGTACCACGGTTATCTCCACTTTGCTGATGAGACAAGGAACTAATATACAGCCCAAGATTCCACAGCAAAAATTGACAGAGCCAGAGTTAAAGACTGTTTGACTCCAAAACCCACCCTCTAACTCACTGTTTCTTGTGATTTTTGTTTGTTTTTTATTTATACATTCATTTACGAAACAAATGCAGGACCAACCAAATGAAAGTCATTGTACTCAGAACCGTGGGAATTACCAAAAGGAGTAAGACATGGCCTTGCCTTCAAGGAATTTACAATTTAGTAAGACTAGAAGATATTAAAAAGTACTAAATTCCTGACTTTAATAGTAAATAGTATGCAAAAAGTGTCCTAAGGGGAAAAGTGACCACAGGAGCACCCAGAGAGAGGGCAACACGGCCTGGAGCAGTCAGGGAAGTGTGGAGTCGCGAGGCAGAAGTTGGCCAGAACATGGAAAGAATGGGGGCTGGGGTGGGTGGAAGGATGGGAGAAAAGGAACAGAGGGGGCACACTTGGGAGAGCTGGGAGCATAGTGATGGGTAAGGTAGGTGGGGCCAGTTTGCTTGGAAACCAAGCTGCCTCTTCAGAGACCCTTCCCATTCACTTCCACATTCTGTGCCATGTGCAAAAGCGTTGAAGTTGGCCAGACTCTGATCTTCAAATGGATGAGACATTAAAACCTAAAACATTTAAGATAAAAATCTGCACACAGCCCTTACTATGTGCCAGGCACCGGTCTACAAGCACTTTATTTTTCTAACAACCCTAGGAAACAGGCATTATTATTATCTCCATTTTACAACGGGGAAGGTAAAGCACAGAGAGGTTAAATAACTTGCCCAAAGTCAGCTAGGAAGTGGCTAAGCCAGGATTTGAACTGAGCTTGTCTGGCTCTAGAGTCTAACGGTCTTAATCACTATTATAAAATGCTTAAAACAAAAAAGATCATAAAGAAAATGTAAAGTCCTGAAACTTTCCCCTAACGCAAATGGTGCTCAGACTTCTCCCCTGGGCCCTGTCCCCGCCTCCTGCCCCCCCCAGGCTGTCAGGTCTCCTGTCTCTGGGGAGCCCCTTACCCTTCAGCACCCACTTCTGAGTATCTTTACTGAACAACATGTTCTCTCTAGGAAGAGATGCATATCTCAAACGGGTGCACTGAGCTCTCTGTTATAAAACAAAAGATGTGTCATCTAATATGATTTTGGACTTTTCATTCAAGTTGTGTCAGTCCTTTCAAGATTTAAAAAAAAAAAAAAAAAGCTGTCTGTGACTCTTTTCTTTACATGTGTTGGCCTAGCAGGATTCTGATTTTAGACAAAAAAAAAAAAAATTATATCTTTTCTGGATGCCAAGAATAACCGATGGAAATGAAGCAAGTGCAAATGGAAGGAGATTTACTTACAAGGGGAAAAAAAAAAAATCAATGCAAATCGCAGCCTCACTATTAAGGTTTAGAGAATCCAGTGGACTCCTGGAGGATGTTTAATTTTTCTGAACTACTCTGATTTGTCTCTTATTTCCTGAGATTTCTCTGGAATAGAATTAGAATTCAACATGTTTCATAAAATCAAACTGAGCAGGAATCTTTTCAATCTTTTTTTTTATGATTCTGAAGGTAATTTAGTATATTGCACCACATGGTGCCTATTATTATGAACATTATATAGTTTCACAAGAACGAGTCTGATTATTTGAACTTTTGGAGTGTTTAGATTCTAGATAAATAAGAGTTTATCGTGTTCAGATTTTGCACAGAACTTTTGGAGGTAAAAGTTACTCTAGATTTTAGGATAATAAGAATAATAAAGAAAATAGTCTTTCGTAAGCATAATTTAAACTCAAAAGGAAATCTGGAGATTGCCTCGTCTTGGGATCTTTTATCCTCTAGGCTCACACAAGAAAAAGTGCTCGATCAGGAGGCTACCTAGGTTTGGACCTGAGTCTTAGGACTCCCAGTGCCCTTTCTTGGCATCTAAATATTAATATATCTGACTAAGGATATATAAGGATAAGGATAAGGGTAAGATATATCCTTATCTTCTTGGCTCTGATATTGGCTCATCCTAAATGAGATGGTTTACCTGTCTGAGGTAAATAAAGATTTAGAGTCCAAATCTGATTCAATGCCACCCACTCTTCCATCTTTCCCCCTAATATCACACTGAAAAAGTAAAAAAGTATGTTGTTGTCAGACACAATAGTACTTCTATTCGAATCAGGAATGACAAAGTCATTTGCATTTTACTTTGTCCACATGCTACGGTAATAAATGTGAAGGTTTTAGTGTTTATTTTGCATCTGCACCTGGACGCTAAATCTAAATCTAATTTTCTCTCATTGAACTAAGTAAGCAATATTTTTTGGTAAAGTTAATTTAATTCATCGGAATAGAAAACCAATTAAGAGCACCTTTAGGCGAGCTGATGTAGACATTAGAGGCTTGTAAAATCTACTCTTGGTTACCCACGCCTGGTACCACCCAGAGGGGAGAAGGCTGGGAGCAAAGTGCTTTAGGCACTTGTGCAAATCATTTGCCTTCACTCGTGTCCATGACAGATCTGCTTCTCCCATAATCATGCTGAGCAGTCAATACAGCTACCAAGGGGCTCCAGGGCTCTGCAAGTGCTGCCTTGCAGCTCTATTTGTTATTTTCTAACTTACAGCCAGGGCACTCAGCCTTATCGAGTGAAAGAACAGCTAAAAGGTCTTCCTTTTCTCTCTTAGTTCAAGCAAGGGCAGGATTAAGGTTTACAGTGATGATTTTTATTTTATATTATAACTCTACTTAAAGATTAGATCTCGTGATATTCTTCTGGGTGTTGTTTTACCCACTGGCCTACTGATCTGGTATTATATGAATTGCAAACTCTAGACAAAAGTGAGGTAATTTAAGGATACTGAACTGACCTAACCCACAATGTCAGTCAATTACCTGGTTCTGGTGGACCTGAGACAGATTTTTAGTACCTTGTTGGTGTGCAGGGGAACTGAGGCACTTTGAGAGGGAGTTTATTAATTTAACAGCAATTTCCTTATCCCATTGGCTTTATGCCAGACCATTTATTCCTTTTAAGTACTTAAGTGTGGCTTTTCTCTCCAGCCATCTAATTTCTGCATGGGCACCTGAGGTCAACAGCTGGTAAGTCCAGGGAAAATGTAGTCAAAATTAAAGCACCTCAACTTTGCCATTGTTAGTTGAGGAATGAAAGCAGCAGAAAAAAATGATCAATGAAGAAAGAACTGCATTTGGATAAAAGCAAGACAAGAAGTATTATGTGAAAAGTCCAGTTCAAGACCCAGAATGGGATTGACTAGGAAAATTGTACAGTATTAGTTATAGTTCTTTGGTTGCGAATAGCAAAAACTAAATAGTTAGCTAAGCAAAAGATAAAATAAAGTAAAATAAAATAAAATACAATAAATAAAACAACTTTAATTTAATTAAAAAGTATTGATTGGATACTGAAGTATCTCATTAGCATCCAAGAAGAATTGCTTGAGAGAGTTGCAATTCTGGAGATGATAGCTCCAATGACCCTCTCTCTCTCTGCATTCTCAGTATGGTTTTTGTAAGTTTGTCACATGTTTTGAATGGCTTAAATTGGGTCAGGTGACCACCCTGGATCCATCAGCCATGGCAAAGGTGCAGCAAGACCTCATGGTTTAGATATGGCTGCTGAGGGCTGCGTCTGGACTCAGGGTAGACTCCAGAGAATCTGCGAAGCTATCCTCAAAAGTGTCTAAGGAAGAACAGATCTCTCTTTGTTGGCTTATGCATTGAGTATTCACAGCATTTTTCTGGAAGTTTGCCGGTTGGGCAGCAGAGTTGGAGGAAAGGGCCTGAGCGTTAGTTTTGATGCTAAAACAGTGTCATTTGCCAACTTTGTGACCCTGGCTTTACTGTGCTTCAGTTTCCTTATCTGTAAGATATCTACCCTACTTGTCTTACAAAGGCATTGTGAGGATGAAAGGAGATAATAGATGTGAAGTGTAAGTTATGGCACGCCCAGACAGGCCTAAGCCTTGTTATGGTGCCACTCTGCAAGGAGTGCTGGTTATCTGGGCTGTCCATTCTGAGCACAGGAATCCTGACTGCACCTGGCAGTGGGGTCCACTGAATTCAGATACCTATCTAGAAAAAGCCTGAAGGAATTCTTTACCTTGGGAGTTTATGAAGAGAAAATATTTGTATTAATTCAGAATGATTGAACTTAAGCTTTGGAGTGAGAAGTTTACTCAATAGCATACTATAATGTATAACCACCAATATGTGTAATACTCCCTTGGACTTCTTCTCATTAAGAAGGTGATGAGAATATCTTTGACTGGGTCCAGTGTGAGTCTTTTTCTGTTTTCATCCATCTAATTCACTGGTGCTTTCTTCGTGTACCCAATGCCGTTTTTGAATGAACTTTTTTCATAATAGGGATTCTTATAACAACCCCCGAGAATTCTCAATTTCCTCATTTCACTGTTCAAAGTGTGGCCTTGTAGTAGAATCTTCACCAACTTGTTCTATTTCTCCAGCTGCTTCTGGTCTGAACTGCGCTGAGCTTAGGAGATTCTCGCCTCTGCGATGTGCTGTGTGGAATGAGTGCAGCTGGTGACTAATTGCTCGGGGTATAACTTCTCTGGGTGGTGTCCAGTTCTCCGTCCTCCTGGAAACCGAGCCAGCTCTGATGTATATGTCTGCGAATCTCTGCTGAGCTGTGGAAGTAGTTGTGGAGGGGGTTGGAGGAGAACTGCTGTTGGGAACAGGACAGTTTGCTATGGTTTCACACTCAAGAGCGAGTCACATGTTGGCTGCCGCTCAATGTCAAACTTTGGGCAGAGGAGCAGAATTAGGTCTTATCATACACAAATGTGATTCTAACCAGAATCCGCCAATTCTTACCACTGGCTAAATATTTCAAAGTTTGCAAGATGCCACCCCAAACATTCTCTAGGGCCTCAGTGGCATCTCTGGGAGCTGCAGGTATAAGGATTTACATACACTCTGCCCTTTTGGGGATGGACAAGTCACTTCCAGATGGAGGCACAGTATTAAAAAAGGTCCTTCTTTTGAAAATCCCTCTGGTATTTTGCATTTAACCATTTAAATCACAGTGCCGCCTTTGAGAACTTTCTAGGCCTTACAGAAAGACTGTAGCTCAGCAAGCTCTCCGGACACACTTGCATTCACGAGGAGTGAACAGCATCCGCAGGCTGAAAGAAGTGGGATCGTGGTGCATTTTGACTGGCTTCCTACTTCACCATCTTTCAGTATTTCCCTACGTAAATTCCATTCTTCACTTTCCCACACAACTCTGACAACCCAGTGTTGCCACGTCTCATGGAGCTTTGAGTCAGGCCCAAACTGCGCAACTGGAAGAGAGAGAATGTCATAGTTGGACTGGTGATGCAGGCAGCCCAGTGAGAGCCCATTCTTGTAAGTGGAGGAAAGGTACCACCAAAATCCTAAAACCATGTGGTTCCAAGACAGTTTTAATGTGACCCTGGCTTCCCTCAAGTATTTATTCTGCCTTTTCAAGCTCACAGTTTGTCACTCTGCATTCTGGAATGCTGAATGTGGGAAGAAAGGAGCAAGCATGGGAACCCTTTGCAGGAATAATTTGGGTGTATTTATTTCTTGATTTGTTTTCCCAAGACATTCAGATCAGGGGTTATGCCTATTTAGTCCTAAGGTGGTTAAGGTCTGGCTAATCAAGAACTGCGCTCTGCATTTCTAGTACAAGAGTAGGCAGGCATAAGAGAGAGGCTTGTGCTGTGGTAACAAAACCCCTCAAATCTCAAAAGACCTAGTTTTTGTCCAAGCTACATATCCATCATGGGCCAGCTGAACTTGCCACCATGTTGGCTGTATCCTGGGACCCAGATTGATGGCCCAGGACCTGTCTGGAAACACTGGTGTTGCTGTTACAGAGGGAAAGGAAACATGGTAAGCCACTCACTGGCTCTTAACGCTTCTGGTCATGGTGATGTAGATCCTTCCTGCTTGAATTTCATTGACCAACATAAGCTCTTTGGCCACTTAGAGCTCCACAGGATACGTTTCCTCCTCCTGCAGGAGGGCTACCACGGAGAGGGCCGCTGGAATATCTGGCAAGACTGTGGTAATGCAATCTACCACACCCAAATGTAAATATTTAGTGACTGATAAAGATACATTTCAAATTATTAAAAGAATGAATAAAACAATGAGTGACCCTGGGAAAATTGGCTAATTATTTGGAAAAGTGAAATAAAATTAGATTGTTATTGCATGTCATGTGCAAAAATAGAATGGATTAGAGCTAAAAAACTAGAGGAGATATAGATCAGTAACTCACAATACTGGGTGTGGAGGGCTTCTTTATGTATAAAACCAAATGTGGAAACTATAAAGGCCAAGACTAGTAATGGTGATTATAGAAAAATAAGTAAGTAAAAAAGATCATAAATACAGTGAAAAGGTAACAACAAAAGAGATAGAAGTATTTCCAATTTAAATAGCAAAGAGTTAATATTATTACTGATAGAAGAGTTGTTACTGATCACAAAGAGAAGAGGCGTGCTCCAGCTACTTGCTCTAGATGGCTGGTATCATGAAGCTACCCTACCCAGAACTGCCCTCTTTTGTCAATCACCTCAAACTCATTGGTTTTTCCAAAGTATCAAAAAAGTAATAATTAATGCCAATGCTATGGAAAAAGGAACTCTTAGAACTTCTAATCTTCTTTCCCAGAAAATACTGTAACTGTAGCTTCTGGAAACATTGTTTCCACGTCTGAAATATGACACAGAGGAGCAATTCTAACTCAGAATGAAGGATGGGACCTTCCCCAGAAACCTTCCTTGTTTCCTCTCCTCCCCATCCAACTGACTCTTTGACCCATGAAGACCCACTGGTCTTTTCCATGTATGGGGGAGTGCAGTGGATGACAGACAGAGGAGGGTGATTAGGGCCCTGGAGTTTTCAGATTTCCAACTTTCCTCCTTTTGTTTCCTAAAACATAAATTATTGATAAATGATCTCTAAGCAACTCTTGACCACTATCTCTTGAAGAGTTCTTAAAAGCAGTCACATTTCAGCCTGGGAGTGTCCCAAGAACATATTTTCTTCCATCGTTTGTGCCATTAGATTTTGCTATCCATCTCTCCGAGGCATACTAGAGTCATAAGTGAAATGGTTCCCGTATTAACATTAGCATGATCCAGATGGCAAGTGCTTGTTAGCCTCAAAGGAGGGCAATGGCCCCAGGCAGAAATACAGCCAGATGCTACCTTTTTCAGGGAAGTTTCTGGATTCCGTAGAAGTACTCCAAGTTCTGTAGCGGCCTCCATAATTTCCCCCTTTCTTCTCTTAAATCCTTCTTTCCATGACTGCCCCAACCCACATGGATTCTACATCCTCATTCATGTCCAGCTAATACATTTCTCTTCTGTGCTCTGTAATTTGCTGGTTGAATATTTGCACACATATTTTGTGTTATTAATGCTCTTGTTTTATGAATTTTAGCCAATCTACCTGGTGGTATCCCCCCACTAAGCTGTATGAATGTCGAAGGCTGGGAATGGCTTTGTTTCCCATCACTGTTAGCACTCAGCACAATGTCTAGATCAATAAATAATTGCTGAGTGAATTTTTTGCTGTTTTCTCACCTTGAGGGTAAGCAGTGTCTCAGCTAAAACCAAGCCATGGCTTGGGTGGACCAGTGATTGCTGATTCCCAGAGGACTGTCTTCTAGGATCTTCTGTTGGGCCCTTCTGGCAACCAGGATATATTGGGGGATCAATGAGAGGATTGATTTTTCACATTTGCACTGTGCAAAAATCTCATGGACCAGCATGAGTGAAGGTAGAGTGATAGATGCTGAGGTTGGGGGGAAGATGCACAGATTGTGCACGCTTCATAGGTCCCTGTAAAGACTTCTTTACCCTTAATAGCATGGAAGCTATTGGAGGATTTTTAGCAGAAGAGTAACATGAGCTGACTTCTTATGACAGGGTCACTCTGACTGCTGGGTGAAGAAGAGACCAAAGTGGGGAAGGGCAGGAGACAGGAGACCAGCTGCCGGGAGGCTACTGCAATAACCCAGGAAGGAGATAGGAGGCCTGGGTGTTGGCAGAGGAGTGAGGAGCAGTGGTGAGATCTAAATCCAGCAGCATTGCTCATGGCTCATGGATTGCCTATGAGGGGCAGGGGATGAATCAAACAACTTTGGCCTAAGCAAGGAAAAGGATGGGATTGCCATTTCCTAAGATGGGAAGGTGGAGCAGGATAGTGGGGGCAAAGGGTTTGGTTATATAAGTGTTAAGTATGAGTTTGAGATGCCTACTTGATAGAAATCTGAGTAAAAGTGTTGAGAAGGTGATCACATATGTGACAATATATGCAGTTCACACACGGTTAGAGAGAAAGAGACAGCCTTGATACATACACACTATATATACACACATATACAGACATATACACATAAATATATACATTAATACATTCACACATGTGTGTGTGTATATATGTGTGTGTGTGTGTATATATATATATATATATATATACACACACACACATATATATATATATATAGAGAGAGAGAGAGAGAGAGAGAGAGAGAAATTGATTGATTTTAAGAAATCCTGGGTGTCTTACTGGACAACTGGAGGGACAGTGGCTGCACATCTCTCTTTTCCTTTAATCTTTCATTTCAGGTGTGTTCTGTCCTGGGTGTTTTTCGCATCTGGAGAGTTTTGCTTCCACACCCCAGTGGCCCTGCACCCATTGTTCAGCGTTGCTCTGAACTTCCCAGGACCACTCTTTGGCTGGGGTAACAGAAGACGGGTTGAGGCAAGCGTCAGTTGTACTCTGATCAGCATCTCTCAGCATTTTCTTAACAGCTTTATGAAGATATTATTCACATACCATACAATTCACCCACCTAACATGTACAATTTAATGGTTTTTAGTATATTCATAGAATGTGCAAACATCACCACAGTTTTAGAACCTTCCATAATCTCAAAAAGGTGCCCAATATCCTTTAGCTGTTGCTCCCTACCCTCCAGCCTGCCCTCAGCCCTCGGTAATCACTAACCCACTTTCTGCCTTGTAGATTTCCCCGTTCTGGCCATTTCATGTAAACAGAATCATGCAATATGCGGTCCTTTGTGACTGGCTTCTTTCATTAGCATAATTCCTTCAGTCAGGTTCATCTGCATCACAGCAAGTGTCAGTACTGCAGTCATTTGTCACAGCCGCATATTCCATTGCACGGGATATACATCCACTCATCACTTGATGGACATTTGGGTTGTCTACCTTTTGGCTCTTTATGAATAATGCTACTATTAACATTTGTGTACAAGTTTTTATGTGGACATATCCCTCAGTATTTCCATAATCTGCTGTAATCTCTGATCACATCAAGGGCAGAATAAACAGAAGGGAGTTAAATGAAGGGAAGGGGTTTCAGTTTTATGCATATGAACCACAATCTCTTGTTTACTATCCTCCTAATACTTCTGTGCCCACCAACCATTTTCTCCTAGCTGCTAAGAAAAGGAAGAGGGCAGAGAAAAACTCCAGAACCTATGGAATTTAACCACCTTAGTATCCAGCCTAAACCCACTTCTGTCCACTGAACCCTCCACTCACTCCCATGCATGCCCTCCATGTCACACCAGTGTGGACACTGTGAGTGTTTCAGATAACTGTAACTGATCACCAGCCCTCTCTGCTTCCTGCTCTGCCTGGTTGAGAATTGGCCACCTGCCAATCACAGCAGAGCACCCTAATTCCTTCAGCACATGTGCATGGGGGTCCCCTGTGTGTGCAGCTCCAGTGTAACTGTGATGCCAAAGTGGAAAGAACACAGTTGTTTCTCAGCTTGCCAGGCCATTGGGAGGGGGTCACAGCTCCAGACTTCTGATTTCACCCAAAGTGCAGCTAAGCCCTGTTGAATATGCAGGCCCTTATCAGATCTTCAGAGTGGCTTCTGTCCACCCACCTCCCACAATGCTGGGGTCATAAACCAGGAAACTTCTTGGGGTGCTTGGAGAGGTGGCCTCTTACAAAAAGCTCACCCAGGGCCTCCAGGACGTAGCCTTGATGACTGGGTGTTTAGTAGATGACTGGGTGTTTAGTACTGCTCTCGCTGTGGGTTCCTTATTTCTGCCAGTCTTCTACATTTCTGAAACTCCCACATAGGCAATGGTGTGCTGGGGCCGGTTTGTACTGGCTCTCAAGGGCTGACTGCCGCATCTCTTCCCAACTCCGTGGCCAGAGATTTCGTGTTGGTAGCTTGCAATTTGCCATGAAAGAGTATTTACACTACAGGAATTGGTAAGTGCTGTGAATCAGGGCTTGTTTTTTTCTCCTGGAGAGAAAAAACTGCACATTGGTCCCTGCTGCTCTGGTATGGGAAAGAGAGCTATCTCCCTGTTTTTGATGGGCACACTGGTATATTTGGTTAATAAAAAATGGAAGAAAGATCAAGAATAGGAGGAGAGAATGACCAAAATGGAATTTTAAAATTTCTCCCCAAAGAGTTTCTCTCTTCCTCCTTCCCTTTCTTCCTCTGTCTTTCTCTCTTTCCCATTTTCTTTCTCTCATTTTTCCTTGTTTCTTTCTTTTCTTTTTTTCTTCACTCAGGTGCTTTATTATTCTGCCCATAAACCGCCAAACTGACCATTAAATGGTGTACAGACTTCTCCCTCCCTTGCCTCCTTCCTTCTTTCCCTGTCTTTCCTCCCTTTCTCCCTCTCCCCTCTTCTTCCTTCTTCCATTCCCTCCTCCATTGCTTCCTTCCTTCCTCTCATGTGCCAGGCTCTGTGCTGGGCTCTGGGCTCTTTTCATGCTTCTGTGTCTTTGCTCGCACACTTCCTCCCACCGTTCCCATTACTGGGCTGACACCTGGGCATCTGAGATGCTCTTCAAGTATCTGTCCGTGGGAACCTTTCCTGAGCCACGCAAGCAGCTTGACTCAGGCCATCCCATGCATCCCTATAACGCTGTGAATTAAAGAGTTGATGATTCTCTCTGACTAAATTGTCATCTTCTTAAAACAAAAGGGTAAAAAGACTACCTTTTTATAATGCACGATGTTGGTGGTGGGCCGTATAGTTTTTAGCCTGTGTAGTTAATTTAATTTGCTCTTTGTGTGGCAGATCGCTCTGCCAAGATGCTTGAACACTGTGGCCGGGGACTGTGTCTCGTTCATCCTTGCAGCCTCAGCACTGTGCCCGGCACACCCTAGGCAATGCGCATGGCTGAATTGAACCAAATACTCAAGGCCCTCAAGAAAGGGAGAAGAGAAATTATATTTTCAGAGCACCTACTATGTGCCAGTCACTGTTGTAGGTGCTTTTATGTCTTATTAAACTCAATCCTTAGAGCTCCAGCCAGCTGCAAGGGAAGATGATTACCATGATTTTACTGATGAAGAAGACAGACTCCCTCACCGGGTGAGGAATGTGCTAAAGGTCACAGCCAGTAAATGACAACGTTAAGTTCAAACCGGATGACTCCACAGCCCATACTCTCCACAGCATGACAGCCTCCCAGGCTGGCTGTGATAAAGCGTCCAGATGGCAGACATCGATCCTTCCTGTGCTCTTCAGTTCACACAGATAAGTATTGAGTGTTAACTATGTGCTAAGTCCTAGGGATGCACAAATAAATGACACAGTGCTTGCTCAGCCTAAGAAGGGAGATAAATGAAAAAAAAAATCACCAATAGTTTCAACAAATCAGGATGTTGTGTGTGACACGGTAAAAGAACTAATAGCAGAACCACCAACCTCAGCTTCTGGGGCTCAGGAAATGCCCCCAGACATTGGTGCTAGGAGAGCATCTCTGAGGACCTGCAGGAGGCAGCCAGGTGAGCCAGAGGGGCGGAGAGAAGGGAGGGGCTTGCAGGCTCATTAAGGAAATGAGGACAGTGACATTCTCTACCGTAGGATTCTCGTGAGGACTGAATGAGTCCATACAAGAGCATAAAATAGTGCCTGACACAAAATATGCTCTCAGTATATTTTAGCGGCTGTTACGTTATAGATTTTTCTTAGGTGAGCTGATAGTTTGGTGAAAGCTATCATAGAACCGTGCAGAATAAAGCAAAGATGTGCAAATGACTCGCGCAAATCTGCCCAGAATCCTGAATCCGCCCCCTCTGGCTGCTCTCTGGCTTGAGTAAGCTGCTCAGCCTTCTGGCCTCAGTTTCTCCTCTGTACCTTCACAGGGTGGTTGTAAGGATTGAGTTAAAGCGGGGCAAGTGCTTAGATAGGCACCTGGCGGACCGTAAGCACCACAGCTTGCCGGCTGTTGGGGACACGAGGTGCTGTGGAAGCACACAGAAGGGACACAGGGACCAGACTGCAGGAGGAAGCGTCCCAAGGAGGCAAAGCTTGCCGGGCGTGGAAAGTGCCAGTTAGCCAATGAGCCTGGGCCAGGAGGGATGGTAGACCAAACTGAATGACAGTGTGAACGCGTAGGTATGTGGGGTGGCTCCGAGAGTCCTGAGAACCAGAAGCGGCTGAAAGAGGCTGAACACAGCGCGTGAAGGGGACTGTGCCGGTAGGTCTGGAGAAGGGGGTGCGTAGTGCAGGGTGAGTGAAAGTTTGAACTTCGTGGTGGTGACTGCTTGGCTCTGTCTTGTGAGTCTGAAGGGGATGCCCTCAACTTCTTTCTTAGTGGGAACCCCCAGAACATTCCTACTATGCTGTTGTTTGCCGACATAGTCCATCCATCCTAGGCACATGGTTGTTTTTCCCTCTAGTTCTATCTAAGTCTCTGAGATCCCGGCGAGTCTTCCAGTTAACGTTGACACAATCCCTGCCCACCTGTTCTGAAGGCGAATTCTTCCAGAGACACTTTATCTTTGCTTCAACCAGACATCAAGGACACTACTTTAAATTCTCTGGTTAAGGATTTGGGGCTACAGTGGCAATGTAAATTCCAGCAACGAAAGCTGCATGAGCAGCTTTTAGTTCAAATTCTCCAGGGAGGTTTGGCAAGGTTCAGGCATACAAGTTTTCTTGCTGCCCCTTTCTGCAAGGTGTGCTCATTTTTCAGGTAAACGTGCCCTGAAGCATGGCTGTTTCATGACCCAGCTTTATGTATGGCTTCCTATTAGACTACCCGTTGGAGCACTGTTTTTTCTTTCTTAGGGTTACATGTATATTTCATAATCAATAGCATCTCAGATTCAATGTAAAAGAGTACTTGATTCCCTCGGGGGATGGTCTCCTTAACACCTACTGATATCCAAAAGGAGAGTAAATGCAGAAGTGATGTTAAATGTGTGCTAATCTATCTTTACCCACGTGATACAGGCTTATTCCTAAGAACAGAAGCCACTCTATTTCCAGGCACACATGGTTTAGCATAGAATTAAGGCTTTCATGGAAGAGCTGGGAGAGTAGAAATGAGGGAAGCTGTGGCTAGAGGTCAGGGATGGTGTCAGTGGTGCTCTCAGCCATCTGCACCTGACCAAGAGGCTCTCAAAAGCTTGCCTGGGAACTGCTGCAAGTCTCAAGAATCTTAGAGAAGCTACCCTGACTGTCTCAGTCTGCTGAGGCCAAGCAGGTGTTTCCTAACAGTTCTCTAGAAGCCCCCGAGAATCTTCCCTCTGCCTCCACATCTGCGTGCAGCCACCTCTGGAAAATAATAATGGCTTCTGGTTCACTTCTGCATTCCAAATCTCCACGAGCTCCTCTCGCTGGCAAACTCTGCCCTGGACCCGTGTTGGGAAGGAAGTTTGCAAAACCTGGTTACTAGCCTCAGAGTGGTGGCGATGCTGAGTTGACAGCAGATCATCTAGCACACAGGAATAACCAGTGCCTTTTGGTGAGAGCAATTTGTTACTGCAATCTTTAAAAAAAGGACTCTTGGTGAAGCAGAACAGGGAGCAGGTGTGTTTTAAAGACCCCAACAGACCACAACATTATTCCCATTTCTATTTTTGGCTTTTCTACCATCAATGATAGTTCGTAAGACCCCACTGGGCCTGATTTAATGCTAACTGAATCATGAAATTTGTCTGCTTGTGGCCATAAAAGCAAAATTCTGAGATTTACAGGTTCACATTAGCCTCTTAAAGGATAGAGGAAGAAATATATGATCTTGACTTTCTAAGGATTTATAATTGAATCGGGCAGATGCATGAAGCAGTCCCATCTCCATCTCTTTCCTCTTTCTTGAGGAGCGTGCTCCTGGCAACGTGGGCCGAGCCACAGAACCGTGTCTGCTGCGATCGCCGTGTGGAGAGGTTCTGCAATGCCTGAAGGAGGCGGGCACACCAGGGATGGGGCTGCAGCCAGCTGGAGCCCGGTGAGAGCTGGCAAGTTTCTTCTGCCCGGGGCAGGAAACTGTGCTATTTAGAAGTGTCACAGCAACCCCTGAAAATGTTAATCGGATTGCACACACAACCAAGGAGGGAGGAAGAATACAACTGATCAGAAATATCTCTTAATAAGACAACTGCTGTGATCTATTGCAAAAGCAAACTGGTCCCTGCCATGTTCAGGCTTCAACGTATTTCACATTGTGGGTAATCTGTACTCTAAGCCCCACTTACCATTTCTGTTTGATATTTATTTTAGTCTGTTATTTGTTTGTTTTGACAATTACATTTAATTTGGATATTCATGAACAGGAGGGCCAAACAAAGAAACAGTGCTAGTTTCCTGTCTCCGTAACTGTTTTTCTAAGCACTTGTAGAAATGAACAACCAGAGACTCCATAGCAAGGGTTCTGTAAGCTACATCCTTTGGGCCAAATCTGGCTTGCTGCCTGTTTTTTTACATAAAGTTCTGTTGGAACAAGCAACGCTTACTTGTTTACATATCATCTCTAACTACTTTCATGCTGAGCTGTGTAGTTGGGAGAGAGGCCTGTGTAGCCCATAAAGCTTAAAATATTTACTATCTGGCCCTTTACAGAAAAAAAAGTTTTCCATCCCTTGCTGTTTAGGAATATAATTTCTTAGTACAATAGCTCAATTCCACTTGAAGACAAATCTTCCCTTTTGAAGTTTTTCCTTCCTAATCCCTCACTGTTTCTTGGCAAAAAGCATCTTTTGACATTGATGTTGACTAGGCTTGGGTTCTAATCACAAGCTTCACAGGGCATCTGACAACAGCTGAAGAGAATTAAAGATGAAATTGTATTTGTATATTCCATAATGCCCCTTCCCCCAGTGTGTGCAAATTATTGAGAGTTAAGTTTTCTGTTGAGTTTTTAACAGAAACTAACAAAGAAGGATATCTGAGCAATTCTAAGCCCAAATCATGGTGGCAACACTACATGTAAATCTCATACCCATGACCAAGTCAGGGCAGTGAGAATTCACTTCGTGGTAGGGAACATGGCTCCAAGTTATAATTAAGCTAATGGATCATTTCAAATGTTTAGTCTTTTCTCTGCTTGATAAAAACAATAATGGGAGAAATTATCTAGCAGATGTACGAGTTAATCATAAACAACTTCTGGCTTCCTGTTTTCTAAGGACCAAGTGTGTTTTTCTGGTTGAGTACAGCAGGGCTGTGTGATTCCAGCCTGCAGTCTTACTGTGCAGGTCTCTTTCAAGAATATAGAAGCACAAAATGCCTTTCTGCTTGAAGGTCAGCCCAGTGCTGTTGGGCAGACACTGGCACCGAGGGGTATTTCGTGTGAACATGGTAGATGGATGTTTCCCCACATGTTCTGGGCCCCACTGGATCTCTGATGTCATTTCCCACCCCTCAGACCGTGGCTCACCCCAAGCACACTGTTCTTCATGGTGTTACTCAAACACACCAGCGTTCTCATGCCTGCCTCCGCCTTTGCAATTCCCATGCTTGCTACTCTCTTCCTAAATATCGGCTTGGCTCCCTAACCTGCCTCAGATATCTGCTTGTGTGTCCCCTTAACAGAGAAGCTTCCTGGATCACGATTTATAACAGAGCACCCTGTCCTGTCTCTGTCATGCTCTATCCTTCTTAAATGCCTACTATTTTTTTTTCATAGCGTTTATTGCCATCTGGCACATTATATGTTTATCCATTTGCTTTGCACTGCCTGTTTCCTCCCTTGAGGGCAGACACTTGGACACCTAGATTTATTCCCTGATGGATTACTGGCTTCCAGAGCTTATACCTGGCATATAGTACACACTCAATAAAACGTTTTGAATGGATGAATGTGTTTGTGTGTGTAGTGAAGCTTTCTTTTTATTTAGAAGGAGGGAACTATAGGAAGCATCTTGTCTTATCTTCTTAAGCCTTCCAAACACACCTTGTAGCTCCGTTTTATTAAAGGCAGTGCAATGAAGCCATTAAGGACACATATTTGATTCACAAACAGACCTGAATGCAAGTCTTCACTCTGCCACTTAATCATGTTTGTAACTTAATGTTTTCAATCCTCAGTTTCTTCATCTGTAAAATGAGCATAACCATATTTATTTCATAGATGTGTTGGGATTACATGAGACAATAAATGTAAAGCACTTACCATGAAATACTCTTTGTATTTTAAAACATTATCTTTCTTATTTCACACATATTTCAATAATGCACGTGTTTTAGTTCAAGATGACTGTCATCAGATTCTTGAATCTGGATCAATATTGGAAGAATAACTACTGACTCAGAACCTTTACTGGGATTTCACGAAAAATGATTAAAGTGATTAAATGATAGATTGAAAGTGAAATTAATATAAGGCTAGGCGAAAATGGGAAATTAGTTCAGTTGAGGAGTCATGTGTTTGGTATTTTTGCTCTACAGAAAATTTTAAAAATGTATTTAGTCAAATTAATCAATCTTATGGCTTTTAGATTTTTTGTATCACTTTTGAAAAGGCTTTTCCAACTCCAAGATAGTATGTTAATATATTATTTTCTTCTAAAATTGTTATGGTTATTTTTTACATTTAAATCTTAATCTGTCTAGAATCTATCTTGATACAGGATTGTTTTGAAATAGCTCTCCATGTACCCTTAATTAAATAATCCACTTTTCCAGTACTACAGTGTTGATAATTGAGAGCATCATTAGTACCCTTCAATATCTAGTAGAGTTAATCTCTTTTGCTCTTTTTCAGAAATTCATGACTTTTCCTACATGTTAACTCCAGTTTGGAACAAATCTTTTGGTGGTTTAATCACTATCACATTGAGTTTACTGAAAAAATGTTTATCATTACAATATTGGATGTTTCTGCCTATGAACAAGATATCTAGTTCTTTTTATTTGGCTACTTTTATGTACTTTAGGTCAAATTTTAAAGTTTTAAAAAAATCTGTCATTAAATTTATTCTCAGATATTTTATCATTTTCTCAGATATTATAAATGAAGTATTATCTTCCATTATATTTTTTATAACTGGTTACTATTTCACATAGAAAATTTTTTATAAACTTACTGAGTTCACTTATTCTTTTTGTGTTTTCTAGGTCTGGGAAAAATAATTTTTATACTTCTTTTCCATTTCTTTATAGCATTTTTCTGAAAAATTGACTAACAGTGGCAATACTGGATATCCTTGTCATGTTTTCAATGTTAATGAGAATAGTTCTATTATCTCACCATTAGGCATAAGGTTTTTATGTCTATTTTACTAACATTTTGTACCTTAAAGAGTCAGGAGTAGAGTTTGAATCTTGTCAAATGCTTTTTCAACATGTAACGCTTGAACTTTTTCTTATTTTTTATTTGACTCATAAATATAATAAATGATATAAACATATTTCTTAACATTGAACTATTTTTGCATTCTGGAATTTTCTCCACTTGGTTATGGTGTAATGCTCCTTATACGCTATCCAATTATATTTGCTAAAATTACAATTAAGATTATAATGCCAATATTCATAAGTGAGTTTGGTCTTTTCTTTTTAGGTGCTATGTGGGTCAGATTTTTGTATAAGTATTACGGTAACTTTGCTGAAGAAGCCTATTTTTTCACAGCTTTTTTTTTTTCTCCTGTGCTCTTGGAAAGGTTCAATAGTACTGAAAATATTTATTCCTCAAAGTTTTAAGGATTTCTTTATGAAACATCTGAGCATGGTACTTTTAGGGGAATTAGGATTTTGGTAACTTTCTCAATTTATTCCATGGTTGTCAGTTTGTGTTGTTCTCTCATCAGGATTCAGTTTTGGTAATTATTTTAGAGAAATTATTTTATTTCAAATTTGTTTGCATTAAATGTTGCAAAGAACTGGTTAGGAGCATTTCTAGTACCCATCTCTCAGGTTTCTATTGGTGGAATGAAATGTATGACATGAAATGTATGAGCGGGATATTTCCGACTGCTCTGTCACCCTCGCTGCCACACCCCAAGGGAGGAGTGACTTATCTCAAGCCGGTGAAACTGGGAACAGCAGCTGGGCACGGGTGGCTCCACATCATCTCTTTCCAAGGAGGCTCTCCTCAGGATGCACGTGCTCCCCTTGCCTTGCGGTAACCAGCCTGGCCCCCGGGGCCCGACGGTGGATGGAACATTTTCATTCAGGTTTGGCAAAGTGTTAGAAGCCTGTGAGGTCACAGGTCTGAAGCTCATATTCCAATCAGCGCAACACCACCAACGCTGAATTTTGATCTCTGTTAGTCTAATGCCTCTGTCTTCGTTCTCAATAGATCACTTGGGAAGAGAAAAGAGTGGTTTCGTTTGTTAGTCCCTTCAAAACCTCCATGTTAACGCTTGAACCCAACGACTTTGATAGATAAGTAAGGACCAGAATTTAGGGGACAAAATAATACAAAGAAATAGAAACTTCTCGCGAGGCCAAGGTGGGTAGTTTGGGACTGTGTGTTACGAGTCAGTACATCGAGGTATTCGAGAGGTGGTTGAGAACCACTGCTGTCCTGTGCCTGGTCTTTACCTGCGTGGGCTCTGGTGTGGGAGAAGGTGGAGGGCAGCTCTGTGGCTCATTAACACCAAATACTGTACCTTTGCTTTGACCAAAGCGAACAGCTAGGACAGGGATTAAATGATCAGGAAAGAATCTTTAATTGTCAGTTAAAGCAGATTGTCAGTGTACAGATTTCATAGTTATTATGGGTGCAATAAATTTCTCTCCTTATAATTTTTTTTTTCTCAGCAAGGAGATGGCAGAGAGCTAAGTTATATGAGAGCTCTCAAACTTCAATGTGGAAACAAATCTCCCAGGGGTCTTATTAAAATGCAGATTCAGATCTTGTCATTCTGGGGTAGGGCCCAAGATTCTGCAAGGTCCAGATGATGCTGCTACATCTGAGAGACAGAGGCACACTAGTGAGGCGTTAGGCATTGTTAGCAGACATTAGATTAGCAGACCCCAATGAGATTTCTTGTCTTGTTTTGAACAGCATCCAGGGTGAAAGAGGTAACCAAAAAGGGGCCACTATTTTGACCTCATACAGCTTGTCCACAGGCTTGGAGTTCACCTTCATCTCCACCACATGGCCTCAAGTTGGTTCTGAATGTGCCAGTTACGTAAATTCTGTTCTGGCTTCAGATTTCAGTGACCCAGGCTATCTCTTTACTATGCAAAAGTGGTGGATTTTAGTAATCAAAAAATTAAAAATAAACTGAGCCTTTATTGTACAGCAAATATATCATCTTCTTGGTTTAAGATGGAGAAACAACTCAGTGGATTTATTTCAAATCTGAAAGCTAAGCAGGTTATTTTAGAAGGCCTATGCCTAGAATACTCTCAAGAATCACGTTTCCTGGGGAAATCAAGAAGGAACTAGATTGGTATTTAAAAATACACTTTTCCCCCACTATCATCAAAACAGAGATTATGGGCAAATGATAGAAAAATTAGGGAAGACAGGCTGATAAAGCTGCAGCAAGAGAGAGTTTTCCTTTCAAAAAAGAGTGAGATCTTACAGCATGGACTAGCTATATATATGGAAAGGAAATACACTCGTATCCAACTGGTTTTAAATATAGGCTTACAAAATGAAAGATATTTTGGTATTTCTTTGAATAAAGAGGGGTGACTAGAGTGCATAGAAATCTAGACAAAACTTAGAAGAGACAGTGTTTGGATGCTAAAAGGAAAGAAGGCCCTCACACTGAGCCAGGAGTGCCAGCCCCACACGAGGTTGAGGAAGACAAGAACCCCCTAAAGAGAGAGGTTAAGCAGCTAAAACCTTAGCTGGGCCCTCTGGAAAGGAGTAGGGTTGCCCCGGTGGGGAAGAACACTGTCCCTGAAGGAAAAGCTGTGGCAGAATGCTCATCACTGTCAGCCCAGAAGATTCGGAAGCAGAGGAAAGAAAGGGTCTTGAAGAGCTCGGGGCAGTTCTGGACCCTCATGGAAGCCCTCAGAGCACAGGCTTCAGAAAGCCGCATGTGCACTTCTGGTCGGGAATCTGCTATGAAGACAAGGAGAAAACTGTCCCTTGGAGCCCGGTGTCATGGGCTTCAGCAGTCCCACCAGAGAGACAGCAGTAGCTGCCAGTGTTGCTGACAGAGGCTGCTGAATCTCTGGGATCTGGCAGACCCCAGTGGCCTGTATCAGGTTGTACTAAGGACGAGTTCTGGGAACATTGTTTTGTTAGATTAACTGCTCTAGGGGCTGCGGATTTCCTTGTATTTTTTAAAAAATCTGGCAGGTGTGAGACTTGTGCTGTCGTATTTTGAGATCTTTTAACCATTTGAACCTTCCGGTTCCAATCAAAGTCAAAACAAAATACCGCAAAAGACAACCCACACATGGGGAAAATGTTTAGTAATACATGTGACAAAAGGTTAATTTCCTTAATACAAAAAGACCCAAAATACAATATAACAAATGGGCAACAGATTGGAACAAGTAATTGACAGAAAAATAGGGAAGACTTTTAAGCAAATAAAAATATTCAACTTTATCCATAACTTAAAAATGCAAATTAAAACAAAATCCTTTTTTTCAGCTACTAGATTGGCAAAAATCAAAAACTGTGAAAATACACTATGTTGAAGATGTTGAAGATATGGGAACACAGGCAGGGTACAAATTGAAAAAACTTCTTTGGAGAGCAGTATATCAAATATTTATCAAAATGTTAAAAGCCTATAGCATTAGACCCAGTGACCTAGCTTGTAGGAAATACAAAAATATGCACAAAGATATGGTGAGCGTGTGTCTGTGTGTGTGTATTTTCATGAAGAATTATTTGTAGCCTGAGAACACTTATAATATTCTAGCTCTATACATTATGGAGCACTCATGGAATGAAATGCTATGTAGTCATTAAAATGAATAAGGCTTATGCTGATATAGCACAGTCTGCGAGATAGATTGCTCACCAGTTAGAGCAGAGTACAGGGCACTGCGAAGAGGATACCACAGTGTGTGGGGGAAACGTGGGACAGTAAATTTATAAACACTATGCCTTGGATACCTCTTATGCTGCACTTCAGCACAATCGGCACCTACCCCACCCGCAGCCCCAGCAGCTGCTGTGATGGTCGCTCCTTGCAGGCTTCTGCAAGCTGCACACCAGTATGCACAGCAGTGCTCTCCTCGGGCCTGCACCGTGCACCATTTGCTTCCTGCCCGTATCCGTCTGCTCGGGCCACCATAACAAGTACCACAGACTGGGTGGCTCTTCAACGGAAATTTTCCAAGATCAAGGTGCTGGTCAATTCTGCTCCTGGTGAGAGCTTCTTGGCTTTCAGAAGACTTCCTTCTCTCTGTGTCCTCCCATGGCAGAGAGACAGTGAGCTCCAGTCTCTTCCTATTCATACAAGGACACTAACCCCACTATGGGGCACCCACTGGCATGACCTCATCAGAACTTAATTACCTCTAAGGACTCTACCTCCGAATATCATCACATTGGGAGACGAGGGCTTCAACATAGGAATTTTGGAGGGACACAATGTTCAGTACATAACACTACCCCAGGGCTTTTCTGAAGCTGGAAAGACTCTTACAGAAACCCAATCAACACTTGGGCATGTGCAGCCCGGAAGTGCAAGGAAATAACTGGGAGGCTCCCTCCCTGATCAGTAGAGGGCAGAAACCAAAGGATAAATGCTTCCCATTTCACCTCCAAAGGGACAGTTCAGAGACACTTTTATGAGGCTGTTTAGAAGATCCCTCAGGATCCAACTCCAGTTGCTTGGTGGCCAATTCAGTGCTGCAGTTTTCCATTGCCTTTCTGTCCTACTCTGCCAAACTCCCCTGTTTGCCAGGCCTCCTCTCTGGGGTCATATACTCAAACTACCTACAAAAAGGTTTTGCTTTAGCTCTGATTTCAGGGGAACCCAAGCTGAAAAAATATACATGCTTGCATATGCATAGAATATGTCAAGAAAATACCAGATGTTACTGATAATCAATATTTACCTCTTTGAAGGAAGACTGAGATATGGGAAGAAAAATCCTACTTTTTAGTATATGCCGTTTTATATTTTTAGCATTTAAAAAATGTGTACATGAATTACTTAAGAGTTAAAAAAAGTGTAACATTTTGGGTTGTACCTTCCCTCAAAGCTTTCAGACGTGGCTGCATTATTTTGACATTGACAGTCGCTGTGGCAAGATTTGAGGCCAGTCTCAAGTATTTTTTTTCTTACCTTATCAGTGACTATTTCTGCCTCAATTTCCAAAAAATTTATTTTTGAATTTATATTTGATAATTAGCAATTTTCCCAGGGTATATTATGTGTAAGTATCCTGTGTCAGCATTTCCAAAACGTATGTACTTTTATTTGTTTGTTTTCTTATTTTTTTTTAATTTTTACTGATACATAATAGATGTACACATTGGGGGTACATGTGATAATTTAATACACTCATATAATTTGTAGAAATCAAATCAGTGTAATTGGGTTATCCATCACCTTAAAATATTTACTTTTTCTTTGTGTTAGAAACATTCAGATTATTCTCTTATAGCTATTTTGAAAGATATAATAGGTTACTGTATAGTCATCTTAATGATCTACTAAACACTAGATCTTATTTCTTCTGTCAAACTGTATATTTGTATACATTAATCAACCTCTCTTCATCCTTCTTTCCTCCAACCTATGTACTTTTAGTTTGAACATTTTTCCTTTCATTTTAGAAAATTTTTATTCTATTTTATCTTTGGGTTTATTTTGTTCTCTGCTCCATCAATGGGGTTGCAACCTTCAAAGACCTCCATTATACTTATGTTGGAATGTCATTGTCTTTCTATTCTACTGGTTTTTTTAAAAATTTACTTTATACATTACCTTTTCTTTTACATTCATTGTGCTTAAGTTTTTTTGATCTATGTTACTAATTTTTTGGCCAAATATTAATATATATTCATTGTCTTTATGTTTCCAGTGCAGTGTTAAGCACAGAAGAATTGGAGGCAGACAGTCAGATTTGAACCTTGGCTCCAAAACTTACTAGCTGTGTGACCTGAAGCAAATTATATAGCTTCTCTGTGAGGAAGTTTCTATTTTTAAGTCTTCTTGTCTCACATAATTATCTACTTCTCTGAGTAAGAGATCATTTCAAGGCTTGTATTTCATAATAGGCAAACATACAAAGTTCACTTAGCCTCTTGAATTGCTGATGAAATGGTGTCTGGTGATTCACAGTGTTTTGAAAGAGGCTATGCTCACACTGTGGTTCTTGATTTGGGCCCTTCATTCAAGTCCTATGAGATAGTACGTGACAGTGGCTTAAGAACGTGGGCTCTGAAGTCAATCGGCCAGGTTCAAATTCTAGCATTGCCCCTTCAGAGCTCTGTAGTCTTTGGCAAGTTACCTAACAATTCTGTACTTCAGATTGCTCGTCATTAAAATGAGAAAACAATAATCCTTACCTTGCACTGTTCTTGTGAGGATTGCATGCGGTAATGTGCGTACAACACTTCCAGTGTCTGGCACACAGCAGACTCTTCGTAAGTGTTCGATCTTATAACTACTATTACATTCTCAGTTCATTTATTATTTTTGTAATAGAGGTTTTTTTAGTTTAATTTGCTTATTTAGTTCTCCAACTATATTTTTCATCTTGTATTGTTTTATCATCTTTTTTTTTTTTTTGGCTTTTTCATTGTTTTTCTATTTCTGCTAAGATTTTCTATTGAGAGAACACTCATAACGGGAAATTTTCTTCTTATCTATTCAATGATGTTTTCTCCCAGAGTGGATTATCTACCATATATATTCATTCTTTGTCTTTTTTAAAACTATAATATTTTGTGTAGTTGCCATGCTCTTCCTTTCTCCTTTCCATTTTTCTTGAAGTCAGGTTTATTAAGACCTTGTGTGTCTGTCTCACAGATGTAGTTTGCAGGTAGAGTATGTTATCTTTTCTGTATCCCATGGCCCAGGGAATAGATAATCCAGCAGTAGTTTTGTTTAGATTTGCCTGTCAGGGCTCTTTCTACCTCTGTGGGGCTTTATCCTATATTTGTGGGTGGAGCCTTTAGACTTTGGATCATTTTTCCAGTTCAACATGGGGCCTTGGAACCTCTGACAGAAACAATTGGTCTTAGGTGTTCATTCTCTGGCTTCACTGCCCTCCCTTCAGCTGCCACTCCCACACTGCTCTCAGCTAGTAGGGGAAAAAGAAAAGCAAAACCATGAGTTTGGCAAAACTACATGTTTTCAAGTGGAGTGGCTTGGGGGAGGATGCCCGTTAGTTGGTAAGTAATACTCTTGCTCCTTGGTCTCTTATTCCTTTGAAGTGCTTACCTTACTTTCCTTCATTCTTTTGTTCTGCTAAATCCCTATTTATAGCTACGTACATTTATGATCTTCCTACTTCCCTTTTGAGTTTCTTGCTAGCCAAAAAAAAAAAAAAATTATAATGTTAAGTTCCAAGAGTGTATCCTGCCTCTGAGGAGGTGTTGTGTGTATGTGGTGGGCTAGAGGGAGGTGCGTGTTACTACTTCCATGAGGTTTCCTTTATGATAATTATACCTTCCCCTCGGTTTGCTTGTCTCCAAATTAGTGGTGAGGGTAGGAAGGGACGCTTAGGACCAGGCTGTTTCCTAAAATATTACTTCTCGTCTTTATCTGATTATTTCTGGCTTTTCTTTTCTTTCTTTTTTTTTTTTTCCTAAATGCTATGCTTTTTGTTTTGTTTTGAGAGAGGCAAAGAGTAATTATAGAAGTTCTCTTGATAATGCAAGTTTTAAATGACCACAATGCCCAGTTTCCCACTTTATATATGTCTAAGGTAGATATCCAATTTCTGCTTGAATATTTTATATAATGATCATTTACAATTTCAGTTACAGACAAATCATTTTACTTGGGAAGGGGAAGGAAGAAGCAGCTCTAATTAGCAACATTTTGTTTCTCTTAAACTTGACCTGAAGTCTACCTTATTTTTTCATATATGTCTGTTGTCCCCACCCCCTGGGCTGTGGACTAGTACAGGTCCATGATCTGTTAGGAACCGGGCTGCACAGCAGGAGGTGGTGAGCAAGTGAATCTTCATCCGCAAGTGAGCTCCCCATGGCTCGCATCACCGCATAAGCTCCACCTTCTGCCAGATCAGCGGCAGTGTTAGATTCTCATAGGAGTGGGAACCCTACTGTAAACTGCACATGCAAGGATCTCAGTTGTGTGATCCTTATCAGAATCTAATGCCTGATGATCTGAGGTGGAGCTGAGGTGGTGATGCTAGCACTGGGGAGTGGCTGCGAATACAGATTATCATTAGCAGAGAGGTTTGACTGCACAATAAATGTAATGTGCTTGATTCATCCCGAAACCATCCCCCCAGCCTGATCCATGGAAGAATTATCTTCTATGAACCCAGTCCATGGTGCCATAAAGATTGGGGACCACTGGTCTATGTAGCATACCTAAATCTGTAATGTGGAATTACACAGTCAATTGGATGATTACAAAGTTTACACACATATATTTCAAGTCTTCTCTCCTCTGGGCCACTGGTTCCTACTTCCTTTAATCCTCCTCATGTGATATGATGTCATGATTGTTCATTGTTCTTCTAGACGTATTGGTAAATATCTAGATATTAGATATTTGTAAACATCTAAATATCTAGATGTTTGATAAATATCTTTAAAGGTGTTATGACCATAGTTGAATATACCTATCCAGATATGACCTAGAAAAGGGAAATGACTCTCCTGGTGCTTAACCATACATACATGCAGTCACTAATAAGTAGGACAGGACCCTCTGATTTTGGGTGGTGTTGCCTGAGGGAACTGGGGAAGAAGATATTTCAGTCAGTGTTTTGTGGTTGCATGGCAGAGAATATAACTCTGGTTAACTTAATCAGAAAGGGACTGTATTAGTAGAATATTGGAGAGTTCACAGAGTCACAAGAAACACCAGAGATTCAGGCTAGGAAATAAGACCAATATCAGGACAAAAATTACATGTTTGTTAAGGTAAGACTGCTGGAATGAATGAACTTCGGCAGTGTCTGTTGTCTTCACAGCACTCTTTTCAACAGACAAAGTCCTAAGCGAATGCCTAGTTGGCTGATTTTACACACACGCCTGCCCCTTGGAAGTACCGAGGTAGTGAGGAGAAGGATCTGGCAGAACAAACCTCAGGGGCCTCTTCAAAACGGCAGAGCACCTGGACTAACCATGTCACCAAGACTGAATGCAGTTTTAGAGATGTAAGTCCAACAGAAGAAACAGAATTTATAGAAAATAAAAATATCCCACTATTGGAAGAGAACAGGCACTTATTAAGATGCTACTATAATCTGGTAAAATATAATTTTGTTTAAATTCATTTCATTTTAACCCACATTGTTTTCCTTTGAAGATATTTGTATCCCCAGAAACATTTAAGATTATCAAAGAGATTCAGTGACATCCAAATACGAAATGGTTGCTTTGGGATTAGAACCCAGTCCTACCTCATTCAAAACTCCTCCCACCCTCAGTCTTTTCTTGTAGGGGAGGCAACCACTGAAGGTTCCACAGTGGAAATCAGAACCCATGGCAGACAGACAGGGAGCAATAAGGAAGTTTGGATCAGACAGTGAGGTCATCCATCCAGCTAGCAAAATGGAGTTTGGAGGTTAATCTTCAATGTTAGAGTATGTGGGTACTAAGTATTTATTCAATAACAATTCATTTGTTTAATACATATTGAATCCTTAATATGTGACACCATGGTGTTGGAAGGATGGGTCTGGTGATAGAGGTAGACATTTTTTCATTTTCTCAATTTATTCAACAACTATTTATCAGACAACTACTATGTGCCATGCTGTTCTTGGTTTAGTATGGAAAAGACTATGGGAATCTCTGTTGTAGTCTTGGGAATTTGCTCAATCTGCTCTTCAGATGTTGCTATGGAGTGAACTATGTGCCCCCAAATTCATGTGTTGAAGCTCTAAGCTCCAATGTGATGGTTCGTATTTGGAGATGGAGCCTCTGGGAGACAATTAGCGTTAGATGAAATCATGAGGATGGGATCTTCATGGTGGAATTAGTGCCCCCACAAGAATAGACACCAGAGAGCTTGTTCTCTCTCTCTCTCTGCCATGGAAAGACATAGCATGAAGATAGCATACTTAAAGCCAGGAAAAGAGCCCTCACCAGAACTCAGTCAAGCTAGTACCTTGATCTTGGACTTCCAGTTTCCAGAACTGTTAAAAAATAAACCTTTATTATTTAAGCAAAAAGCAAAAAAAAAAAAAAAATTATGGTATTTTGTTATGGCAGCCCAAGCTGACTATACAGACGGAGTCTAGCTCTTTGCCTTAGGAAAGCGTATCTCTAAAACCAGACATTTCACTCATTGAAGCTTAATCTGAAATATTTAAAACTTTGGTGGTGAAAATATTAGAGAAGGCCCATTAAGAGACTACCTTTATGCTGAATTGGAAAGTTGTTCTGACAGACCTGAAAAGATTCTTTTGACAACTAATTTTTCCAGCTTCAGATATGTTTCAAAAGAAAATAAATCTACTGAAAATTAATGTAGATTCATAACTGAATGAACTTTACTAGTAAATTGAGAATAGTGTAACAGATTAGGACTAGCAGGAACCTGCGTTATGACATGGCAGATATAAACATAGTTGCATCAAAACTTGCTGAAACACTGAAAGTATTGAGACCATTTATTAAAGAAATGCTGTACAATATAACAGCAGGAGAAAGTGAGAATGGAAAAAGATTCTTGGCAAAGAATTATAATAAGTGACTAGAGGGAAGTGTTAGTTTTCTCACTGGGTGGTTGGAAGTGCAGAGCACGTGAGAGACCTGATGTTATCTACAAAGCAGCAGTTGATTAAAGGATATAACAAGAGGAATAGACTGTTGGAGGGATGGTTTGGTTCATTGTCAGAAACTCACTGCCTTGTAGGCTATCTCTCCCTCCTTGAAAGTCATGCCTACTCTTTGGCTCAGCATGGGAACAGCCCAAGTTGTACCTTTTTAAAGTTGGTTTCATACCTTTGCAGGAGTGCCAAGGGCAACAATACATATCATTATTACGTGTGGATGATGGGAGTAATGAATCCACTTTGATCATTTTAATCAGTTCTAGTCTCTTTTCACATTTCATACTTAATATCATGTTGATACTATGAAGAAGAATATTTCTAGTTCCTTTATTAGTAAATTTATTGGAGGTATTTCCAATACACTATTCTTATGAATAACTTTATTGGATTATGCATGTGGAATTGATCCTAATAACCACTTCCTCTCCCCAACCTCGAATAAATCTGCTTTGGTAGGCGGAATAATGACCCCCCCCCAAAGCTGTTCCATCCTAATCCCTGGAACCTGTGAACATGTTAGTTACATGACAAAGGGGAATTAAGGTTGCAGATGAAATTAAATTTGCTAATCAACTGCTGTTAAATGGGATTATCCTGGATTATCTGGATGGGTCCAGTGTAATCACAAGGGTCCTTAAATGTGAAAGATGAGGCAGAAGAGTTAGTGTCAGAGTGACAAGGTGTGTCTGCTATTGCTGGCTTTGAAGATGGAAGGGGGCCAATGTGTCAAGGAATGCAGGCAGCCTCTAGAAGCTGGAAAGGGCAAGGAAACAGATTTACACCTAGAGTCTTCAGAAAGGAACACACCCCTCCTGACATGTTGATCTTAGCTCAGTAAGACCAAGATGGACTCCAATCTCCAGAACTGTAAGATAATAAAGTTTTGCTGTCGCTAAACTTGTGACAATTTGTTACAGAAGCCATAGGAAACTAATAAACCTGCTATATAGCCATCCTTTGGTATTTGCAAGGAATAAGTCCCAGGACAAAGCTCCTCTCCAGTGGATAGCAAAATCCACAGATGCTCAAATTGCTTATGTAAAATGGTATAGTATTTGCATATTACCCATGCACATCCTCTTGTATTCTTTAAATCATCTCTAGATTACCTATAATACCTAATACAATGTAAATACTATATAAATACTTATTATACTATATTTTAAAGCTTTGTATTATTTTTTATTTTGATATTGTTATTTTTTATTTTTCAAATATTTTTTTATCTGTAGTTGAATCTACCGAGGGTGACTACTCATATTTTGTCTTACACCACAAAGGCAGAATAATCATTTGGTTAGAGCAATCAGGTGATCCAAGAACACAGCTATACCTATGCTAATACCTTCTAGAATTGTGGTCAAAGACATTCAGGAATATGATATAAGATGTTGGATCTCTCCAAATACTAATATTTAGATCAGTCAGGAGTCTGACTGCTCACATAATGATTGAAATAAAAACCACAAAGTCTGGCAAAGGAAATATCTTCTTCTTCAGAACATCTTTATGGAAGGCTTAAAATTAATTCTAAGTTCCAGTTTCTTCTGAATGAATTGATCCTTGGGACCATTTTTCTGATTACCAGATTGGAGGACATCTAAAATGAAGCATGAGGGCAATTCCACTATGAAAACAGATCTTTGGAAAATGTCATAATAATTATTCCCAATCTCAAATTCTAATGCAAAATTCCAGAATACATTTTTTGGCAACTGTAAGAAGAGTGTTTCCCATGTACACAAATTGTAAGTCCTGCTTATTGGGAATACTTAGGATAATAATAATGCATTGATCCTCTCTCTTTTCTTGTATCTTTAGCTAGACCTGGCTATCCACACAATAGTGTACCTAGAATGTGCAAAAACTTCTGTAGGTGTTAATGTCTTATCTCTGGCTTTTCTGATCTGACCTGTTGCTGTTCTTGCTTCTTTCTCTCCTTCCTTGGCTCCTTATTGGGCCCTCAGCTTTGGTTTAGATAATTTTCCCTATTCCCCACACCATTGTTCCCCAGGCCAGTGACTGATCTATTTGGGACACAGTTCTCTGGTTTCCCTTTAACATTTCAGGGCTCCATTTTGCTATTTGTCCCTATCTTAATCTGCTTGGGCTGCCATAATGAAAGACCATAGCCTGAATGGCTTAAAACAACAGAAATTTATTTTCTCACAGGTCTAGAGGCTAGAAGTTCATGATCAGGGTGCCAGTAGGGTAGTATTCTGGCAAGGGCTCTCTTCCTGGCTTGTGATGGCTGCCACCTTGCTGTGTGCTCACATGATTTCTTCTTTGTGCAAGCATGGAAAGAGAGAGAGAGAGAGAGTGCGAGCTTGTCTCTTTTCATAAGGGCACTAATTCTATCAGGAGGGCCCCAGCCTCATGACCTCATCTAAACGTAATTTCTTCCAAAAGGCCCCATCTCCAAACACGGTCTCACTGGGAATTAAGGCTTCAATACATGAATAGCAGGTGTGTGTGGGGTGGCATAATTCAGTCCATAACAGTCTCCCTGTCTCATGAAGTTTGGATATAAAAGGCAACCAAGTGGTTTTCAAATGGTGAAAACTTCATTTCATAGATTCTGTCTTTATGAAGTATGCTGCCTTTATTGCTTTATTGAAAATGATAGAAATATATATTTAAACAATGTTTATTTAATTGTAAGAATAGAAATGAGATCTATCCTCCTAACAAATTTTAAGTGTACAATACGTTATTGTTGACTATAGGTACAATGTTGTATGACAGCTCTCTAGAGCTTATTCACCTTACTTAACTGAGACTCAATGTTGTTGATTAATAACTCCCCCTTTCTTCTAATCCTGGCTCCCGGTAACCACCATTCCAGCCTTTGTTTTCTGAGTTTGATTATTTTAGATACTTTATATATAAGTGGGGTCATGCAGTACTTGTCTTTCTACATCTGTCTTATATCACCTAGCAGAACATCCTCAAGGTCCATCCATGCTGTCATATGTTGCAGAATTTCCTTTTTTTAAAAGGCTGAACAGTACTCCATTTTATATACTACACTGTATTTATCTATTCATCTGTTGATGGACATTTAAGTTGTTTCCACATCTTATTTATAGTGTTGCAATGAACATGTGAGTGCTAATATATCTCTACAAGATCCTGATTTCAATGCTTTTTTATGTATACTCAGAAATGGGATTGCTGGATCAAATGATAGAATGTATTTTTAAGGTCCTTTTAAGGTTTACTATAAACCCTAAATCTACTGATGTTTTTTTTTTTTTCCCCCTTTAAGATCTTTTACATCTCAACTATGAATTCTTCTGCCTGGGGATTTTCAGGAACCAAATTCCCACAGTTGGTGAGGAACTTCTATATTGAAAATATAAATTAATTACTTTGTGTGATAGTTAAGATTTTAGTTAGATGTCACCTCCTAACATATCACTTTAATATTTATTGACTTTTTAAAGAGGAGATTTTGAGGGAAATGCTCCCCAACAACACAGCACAGATTAGATGCAACTGATCATTTTATGAAACTTGAGCACCAGTTGTCTTTAAGATCCAATAGGGAAACAGATGTTGCACTGAAAGAGTTCAAGCTGAGATTCAAATACATGTGTAAACTAAAAATAAAATCCTAAGCGCCCCCCATCAACTGAACAGACCCCCACTTGGTGAAAGGGACCCCAGAAAAATCCTAAAATTGAGTTCCCAGCCATGAATGCAAGGGAGGCTGTACATGCCTCATTATACCCCCTCCCTCTTGAAGTTTAGAGCAACAATTGACAATATTAATGTTAAAGTAGAGATCACAAGACTGACAAAACAGATTCTGTGGCAATAAGATACGGAATTATAAACAGGACCTAAGGCCATGCAAGGCAAAGGTTAAGTCATGCCTATAGACCATCAATTTGCTTAAGAGATCACTTTGAATATATTGTGGCTTGCTCTGTGATTAGCAGACTTCCTTATCTTAACTTACCCATTCCTTCCTACTAAATTTTTAGACAAAGGTTAACTCTCTCAATCAATTGCCAATTAAGGAATCTCCAAATCCACCTATGACTTGTAAGCCTCCACTGCAAGATGTCCCCCTTTTTCAGGCCAAACCAATGTATACCTTCTATGTATTAATTTATGATTTTTGCCTGCAGTCTCTGTCTTCCTGAAATGTATAAAACCAAACTGTAACCCAACTGCTTCAGGTGCACTTTCTCAGGAACTCTTGAGATTGTGTCTCTCTGGGCTGCAGTCACTCATATTGGCTCAGAATAAACCCCTTTAAAATATTTTACAGATTTGCTTTCTTTCTGTTGCCACAAGTCTGTCAGAACAGAAATCCTATGCTGGAAGCACACTTTTCCTGCACAGTTTTACCTCTGGTGAACCGGAAGGGATCTGGAGACCTGCACAGAAGTGTTTATGGATGACAAAGATAAGAGTTTCTGAGTAGTGTGGGAGGAATACTGGTGGTGGTGATGGTGTTTCCTTGCCTGCTGTGGCCGTGGTATCTTCCTCCTCTTAAGTCAAGCTGTGTTAATGGTTAATGTCAGGAAAGTAGGTAGCATTCTAAGGATTGATGAAGAGGATCTCAGATAAGTGAGAATTACATGGGATAGGCAATGCTAAAAGCTGCCATTCTTTGGTCAGATGCCACAGGGGACAATCAGATCCTCCTACAGTATAACTAGCACCTCAGTGGACT